>NW_019721528.1:0-5035 GCF_002891405.2 Cryptotermes secundus
TTGCGTTGCTAGCTTGCAAACTTTGCGTTGCTAGCTTGAAAATTTACGTTGGTGTCTTGCTAGCTTTCCGTTGCTAGATTGCTACCTTTGCGTTGCTAGCTTGCTAGCAATGCGATGCTAGCTTGCTATTTTTGCGTTGCTATCTTGCTAGTTTTGCGTTGCTATTTTGACAGCTTTGCGTTTCTAACTTGCTTTCTTGCTTGCTTGCTTTGCATATCTTCCTTGCTAGCTTTGCGTTGCTAGCTGGCTAGCTATGCGATGCTAGCTTGCTAGCATTGCGTTCCTCTCTTGCTAGCTTGGCGTTGCTAGCTTCCTAGATTTGCGTTGCTAGCTAGCTAGGTTTGCGTTGCTAGCTGGCTAGCTTCGCTTCGCTAGCTTGCCAGGTCTGCTTTTCTAGCTTGCCCGCTGTGCGTTGCTAGCTTGTAAGTTGTGCTTTGCTATCTTTCCAGATTTGCGTTGCTAACTTGCTATCTTTGCGTTCTAGCTTGGTAACTTTGCGTTGCTAGCTTCTTAGCTTTGAGTTAATAGCTTGCTTGTTTTGCGTTGCTAGTTTGCTAGCTTATCGTTGCTAGCTTGTTGCTTTGCGTTGATAGCTTACTAGCATTCCGTTGTTAGATTGCTAGCTTCGCGTTGCTAGCTTGCTAGATTTCCGTTGCTAGCTTGGTAGATTTCCGTTGCTAGGTGGCTTTCTTTGAGTTGCTAGCTTGTTTTCATTCCGTTGCTATTTTGCTAGCTCTGCTTTGCTTGCTTGCTTTCTTACTTGCTTGCTTTGCGTTTATTTCTTGCTAGATATGCGTTGCTATTTTACGAGCTTTGAGTTGCTAACTTGCTAACTTTGCGTCTCTAGCTTGCTAGCTTTCGTTTGATCTCTTGTTAGCTTTGCGTTGCTAGCTTGCTAGCTTTGCTTTGGTAAATTCCTAACTTAGCGTTGATAGCCTGAAAGCTTTGCTTTTCTTGCTTTCTAGCTTGCTAGATTTGCGTTGCAATATTTCTAGCTTTGTGTTTCTAGCTTGCTAGCTTTGCGTTGCTAGCTTGCTAGTTTGCTGGACTTGCGTTGCTATCATTCTAGCTTTGCGTTGCTAGCTTGCTATCTTTGCGTTGCTAACTTGCTAGCTTGCTGGCTTTGCGTTGCTAGCTTGTTAATTTTGCGTTGCTTTCTTGGTAGCTTTGGTTTCAACTTTGCTAGCCTTGCGCTCTAGCTTGCTAGGATGCAATGCTAGCTAGCTAATTTTGCGTTACTAACTTATAGTTTTACGTTGCTATCTTGCTAGCTTTGCTATTCTAGCTTGCTAGATTTGCGTCGCTAGCTCGCTAGATTTGCGTTTCTAGCTTGCTATCTTTGTGTTGCTAGCTTGCTACCTTGCTAGATTTGCGTTGTTAGCTTGCCAGCTTTGCGTTGCTAGCATGCTTGCTTTGCATTGTTAGCTTGCTAACTTTCCGTTGTTAGCTTGCTAGCTCGCTAGCTATGCGTTGCCAGCTTGATAGCTTTGCTTTGTTAGCTTGCCAGCATTGCGTTGCTAGCTTGCTAGCTTTGCGTTGCTAGCTTGTTAGCTTTCCGTTCTTAGCTTGCTAGCTTGATAAATATGCGTTGCTATCATGCTAGCTTTGCGTTGCTATCTTGCCAGCCTTGCGTTTATAACTTGCTAGCTTTGTGTTGCTAGCTTGCTTGCTTTGCGTTTCTAGCTTTCCAGCTTTGCTTTGCTAGCTTGCTCGCTTTCTGTTGCTACCTTGGTAGCTTTGCGTTGCTAACTTGCTAGCTTTGCGTTACTAGCATGCCAGGTGTGCTTTGTTAGCTTTTCAGAATTGCGTTGCTAGCATGCCAGCTTTCCGTTCTCACTTGCTAACTTTGCGTTGCTAGCTTGCTAACTTTGATTTAATAGCTTGCTATTTTTGCTTTGCTATCTTGCTAGCTTTGCGTTGTTAGCTTACTAGCTTTCCGTACCTAGCTTGCTAGTTTTGCGTTGTTAACTTGCTAGATTTCCGTTGCTAGCATGCTATCTTTGCCTTGCTATATTGTTTTCATTGCGTTGCTATATTGCTAGCTTTGCTTTGCTTGCTTGCATTCTTGCTTGCTTGCATTGAGTTTCTTGCTTGCTAGCTTTGCGTTGCTAGCTTACTAGCTTTGAGTTATTAGCATGCTAACTTTGCGTTTCTTGCTTCCTTGTTTTGGTTTGTTAACTTGCTGGCTTTGCGTAATTAGCTTGCTACCTTTGCTTTGCTAACTTCCTAACTTTGCGTTGCTAGATTGCTAGCTTTGCGTTGGTAGCTCGCAAGTTTTGCGTTGCTAGCTTGCTAGCTTTGCGTTGCTAATTTGCTAGCATTGCGTTGATAGCTTACTAGCATTCCGATGTTAGCTTGTTAGCTTTGCGTTGCTAGCTTGCTAGCTATATTTTGCTAGCTTGATATCTTTGCTTTCCTAGCTTGTTTTCAATGCGTTGCTATCATGCTAGCTTTGCTTTACTTTGCTTGCTTGCTTTGTTGCTTGCTTGCTTTACGTTTTTTGCTTGCTAGCTTTGCGTTACTAGCTTAATTGCTTTGAGTTGCTAGCTTGCTAACTTTGCGTTTTTCTAGCTTGCTAGGTTTGGTTTCCTTACTTGCTATCTTTGCGTTATTAGCTTGCTAGCTTTGAGTTGCTAACATTCTAGCTTTGCGTTGCTAGCTTGCTAACTTTGCGTTTCTACCTTGCTAACTTTGCGTTGCTATCTTGATTATTCTGCTTGTTAGCTTGCCAGGTTTTCTTTGCTAGCTAGCCATCTGTGTGTTGCTAATTTGCAAGCTTTGGATGGCTAGCTTGTCAGATTTGTGTTGATAGCTTCTAATTTTGTGTTGCTACCTTGATAGCTTAGCGTTGCTAGCTTTCTAGTTTTGCGTTGCTAGCTTGTTAGCTTTGCGTTGCTAGATTGCTAGCTTTCCGTTGCTAGCTTCCTAGATTTGCGTTGCTATTTTTCAAGATTTGCGTTGCTATCTTGCTATTTTTGCGTTGCTATCTTGATACATATGCTTTGCTTACTTGCTTGCTTGCTTGCTTTGCGTTTCTTGTTTCTAGCTTTGCGTTGCTAGCTTGCTAGATTTCCGTTGCTAGCTTGCTAGCTTTCCTTTGCTATCTTGGTAGATTTGCGTTGCTAGCTTGCTATTTTTGCGTTGTTATCTTTGTAGTTTGCGTTGCTTGCTTGCTAGATTTCGTTGCTGGCTTGCTAGCTTGGAGTTGTTAGCTTGCTAGCTTTCCGCTTTTAGCATTCTAGCTTTGCGTTGCTCGCTTGTTAGCTTAGCGTTGCTAGCTTGCTAGAGGGCTACATGGGCGTTGCTAGCTTGCTAGTTTTGCGTTGCAATCTTACAAGTTATATGTTGCTAGCTTACTACTTTTCGTTATTAGCTATCTACCTTTGCGTCGCTAAGTTCCTAGCTTTGCGTTGTTAGCTTGCTAGTTTTGCGTTGCTAGCTAGCTATATTTGCGTTTCTAGCTTGCTATCTTTGCTTTGCTAGCTTGCTAGATTTGCGTTGCTAGCTTGCTAGATTTGATTTTCTAGCTAGCTAGCTATGCGTTGCTAGGTAGGTAGCTTGCTATATTTGCAATGCTATCTTGATATTTTTGCGTTGCTTGCTTGCTAACTTTGCGTTGATATCTTGCTTGTTTGCGCTGCTAGCTTGGGAGCTTTGCGTTGCAAGCTTGGTAAATTTGATTTCGATCATGCAAGCTTTGGAATGCTAGCTTTCTCTCTTTGCGTTGCTAGCTTGCTAGCTTTTCGTTTCTAGCTTTCTAGCTTAGCGTTGATAGCTTTAATGCATTGCGTTGCTAACTTGCTAATTTTGCGTTTCTAGCTTGCTAACTTCGAGTTGCTAATTTGCTAGGTTTGCATTTCTAGATTTCCTTTGCTAGCTTGCTAGCTTTCGTTGCAAACTTCCTAGCTTGGCGTTGCTAGCTTGCTAGCTTTGCCTTGCTAGATTGCTAGATTCGATTTTGCTATATTTCTATTTTGGCGTTGCGGTCCTGCTAACTTCGCGTTCCTCGCTTGCTAGCTATATAGCTTGTTAGATTTGCTTTGCTATCTTACTAGCTTTGCGTTTGTATCTTGCTAGGTTTGAGTTGCTAGCTTGCTTTCTTGCTTGCTTTGGTATCTTGCTTGCTAAATTTGAGATGGTAGCTTGCTAGATTTGCGTTGAATCTTTCTAGATTTGCGTTGCTAACTTGTTATTTTTGCGTTGCTATCTTGATAGCTATGCTTTGCTTACTTGCTTGATTAATTGCTTTGCGTTTTTTGCTTGCTAGCTTTGCGTTGCTAGCTTGCTAGCTATCTGTATAGAGCTTGCTAGCTTTCCGTTGCATGCTTGCTAGCTTTGCGTTGTTATCTTTGTAGTTTGCGTTGCTTGCTTGCTAGCTTATCGTTGCTAGCTAGCTAGATTTTCGTTGCTATCTTGCTAACTTGGGGTTGCTAACTTGCTAGCTTTCCGCTGCTAGCATGCTAACTTTGCTTTGCTCGCTTGCTAGCTTAGCGTTGCTAGGTTGCTAGAGGGCTAGATTTGCGTTGCTAGCTAACTAGTTTTGCTTTGCTATCTTACAAGCTTTGCGTTGCTAGCATTCTACGTTTGCGTTATAAGCTATCTAGCTTTTCGTCGCTAACTTCCTAGCTTTGCGTTGCTAGCTTGCTAGCTATGGGTTGCTAGCATGCTAGCTTTGCGTTGCTAGCTTTCCGTTGCTAGCTTGCTAGCTTTTCGTTGCTAACTTGCCGGCTTTTCGTTGCTAGCTTGCCAGGTTTGCGATTCTAGCTTTCCAGCTAAAATTTGCTAACTTGCTCTCTTTGCGTTGCTAGGTTGCTAGCTTTGCGATGCTATCTTGCTAGCTTTGCGTTGCTAGCTTCCTAGATTTGCGTTGCTAGCTTGCTAGATTTGCGTTGCTAATTTGCTAGGTTTGCGTTGCTATCTTGCTAGCTTTATGTTTCTAGCTTTCCTTTGTTAGCTTCCTAGCTTTCTAGCTTTTCGTTGCTAGCTTGCAGGCTTTGTGTTGCTAGTTTGCCAGCTGTGCGTTGCTACCTTGCAA
>NW_019721529.1:0-1306 GCF_002891405.2 Cryptotermes secundus
GATTAACATAAAATAACATACATTTAATTGTTTATTGAATTTTACTTGCAGTTGATGTATACAGTAGTATTTAGATGTGTTTGTTGAGTATAATTCTTCCTTCTTCAATTTTTCCAAGTATGTGTTTGTGTAGACAGTACCTCTCGAACGCCTCGACGTCATCCTGCCATATGCTGTAGTGCATTTCTAGATTCAGTCGGAATTGCAGCCTTATACGGTACATGCGCTGGTAGTCTGGTGGTCTTTCGTGGGTGTTCTTCGTTGCTAGGTATGTTTTGTATATAGTGGTGGTCTTGGCTGGGACTATTAAGTAATTGGCAAGTTTTTGGGGTATGGTATCTACTTTGGGGTATCCATATAACATTTGCTTCTTTTGCAATGGGTGGGTGCCCAGCAGGTCATGGAGCGTCTTGGTTAGACGGCCCCAGAAGACTGTGACTGTGGGGCATTCGAAGAACATGTGATCCGCCGTCCCTGTTGTGCCTGGGCACCAGGGGCAGTCTGGTGTGTCCTTCTGGCCCCATTTGTGCAGCTGTTGCGGTGTGGCTATTCTATTGTGTAGCATCCTCCATGAGAAGTCGCCATCTTTGCTCATAATGGGGTGGTGATATATTGCTTTCCACTGGGGTTTTCACAGTTGTCAATGACATTCTCCGTTGACCATTGCTTTTTTGTCTATGTTGGCTTTGAATAACTGGTTGTATACCCTGCGTTTGTGTATGGGAAGGGGAGTCAATTGGCCGTTGGGTTGTTTTATGACGTAATCGCTGGGGGGTTGTGTTAAGGAAGTGGTCTTCAGTGAAAGGTTTGGGTATTTGTGGTGGAAAAAGGCTTCTGCTTTTCGTACGTTTGCTGCAAGTCTACGGGTGGTCGGTTGGGAACAGTGTGTTGTGTCGATGTCTTTTACTTCTTTCCAGTGGTCATTCTCCGTGATGAGATCTCCTATGTATGTTATATTTAGAGCCTTCCAAGCTTCGTCAAACATAATTTTGTGTCCGGAATTATGTGGGTTCATGAGGGTGGAGTCGCGCAAGGGGATGTGCCTTAGGTCTTCAAGGGACTGTAGGTTGGGGTTAACAATGGGTCTAATGTCGTGCCAGGCTTCGAGTGCGCTGGCGTAGAAGGGTGTCAGTCTGGGAAAGCGCGTTGGGTTCAGGTTCAGTTTGAGAACGGCTTCTGCGTGTAGGCCTGGGGCATACATCCTGATGTTGTTTGCTTGGAAGTACCACGCATTCTCTCTGTTATTTCTGGTTATGAAATTTTGCAGAAAGTTGAAACGTATGGTTTTAATGCGGGTTGGGAGGGG
>NW_019721529.1:1580-2990 GCF_002891405.2 Cryptotermes secundus
CATTTACCTGCTCTCTCTAAGTTTATCTAAATTTAACAGTATTTATTTGGCTCGATTAATCTTTGGCACATTACTCCCTACTCGCCGATAAAGTTATAGTTTGATTCTGAAATAAACAATATTGTGATTAAGCAGAAAATAGAGTATTTATTTGTATTAGTGGACTAGTTTTAAATGTGCAGTCTCCGCGTTGCCCCAGTTATTACCGTGGCACAACCCTGAGAAGAGTCAAAGTGTTCTACCGAAGCGGGCAAACAAATAAATAAATAAACAAACAAATAAACATAAAGATAGATAGGCAACGGTCACGAGAAGTGGTGAACAGCGGTTGTGAGAAGTGACGGAAGTGTGCGGTTGTATGGTGCACGCCTATTCCTCCGTCTTCCAGTCTTCCATATATGAAGTTAGGATGTTTCCAGTGTTTGCCCTGCCATATGAAGTTGACTATCAGCTTGTGCATCGTGTCTAGGAATGTGGTGGTGGGTTGGAGTATGGTCAGTACGTGTGTCATTTTGGCTCCAACTAGTAGGTTGAGTATTTGTCTTCTATCAGGATATGATATGGCTTTTGGTACTTGTTCCCACTTTTGTAGTATTGCTCGTATCTTGATTTCAAGTTGCGTCCAATTTTGTTGCTGCCAATCGTCTGTGTTGCCTAGGTAGATTCCCAGGTACTTTTCGCCCTGTTCACTCCATTGGATGCCCAACGGGCGGTCTATTCTGTTTCTCCACCGGCCTGCAAAGAGTCCTTTTGATTTATGTATATTTAAGGTAGCTCCTGATATGGCACCATAAACCATGAAGTTTTGCAGCAGGCGTGGAAACCCTTCATCTTTTGTAATAAATACCGTGATGTCGTCTGCATATGCGCTGGTGACCAGTGTTCTGTTGACGGCAGCTGGTATTTTGAGTCCGTAAGCTCGTAGCGTTTGGTTGCATATTAAGAGAAAAGGCTCAATTGTTAAGGTGAAAAGTAGCCCTGAGAGGGGGTCGCCTTGTCGCACCACTCTTCCATATTTGAAGGACGCTGTGAGTGTGCCGTTAGTCTTAACCAGTCCTTGCGCATTGTGGTACACATTTCGTATGTTCTGAATAAAGTTATTTCCAAAGCCGAAATTTTCCAATACTTAGAAGATGTAAGGGTGTTCCACGCAGTCATATGCTGAGGCTTGGTCAAGCGATATGACTGCAAGAGGCAGATAGTACACGTTGGCGTGATCTATGGTGTCTCGGATGAGGTGCAAGTTGGTATGAATGGTTTTGTTTGGTATACAATAGCTTTGGTCTGCGGTGATGAGGTCTGGGAGCACTGATGTTATCCTTCCAGCTAGACATTTTGTTATTAATTTGTAGTCGGTATTAAGTAGCGTTATGGGTCTCCAGTTTGATAATACTGTTAGGTCGCCTTTTT
>NW_019721529.1:3091-46188 GCF_002891405.2 Cryptotermes secundus
ATAGATAGATAGATAGATAGATAGATAGATAGATCTAAAACTTTTATTAAACAATGCTTTTTAGTTGGTTTATTATATCGTAAAATTAGGTTTCTGCTCTAAAACAAACATTTCTGGGTCGGCTGGCTGATGATCGTTGCACAAATAAGTGTTTCGTCAGTTCTTGCTGTAATAATGATGTAAAGTCAATGTGAGGTTTCTTGAAATACAAAGACAAGAGCAGGACTTCGACGTGTCTTGACTGTTAAGATTAACTCCCTTTGTTACTGTGTCTTCCATGCAAACACCAATTCCTTGTAAAGTGATGTAAATGTATCATCGCTCATGCGACAGGAACCACCGAGACTGCAACCCGCTTGGGACGACATCACATGATACGCAATATTTTCCTCTTTTTATTTTTCGGACGCATCTGATTTACTTCATGGTGGTGACTCTGGTCCAGTGACACGACGTAGAGGGCGGAGTGGCAGGGCTGCGGGTTTGGGGGAGGGGGCAGGTAGATAGGCCAGCTGTAGCTTTAGTTTGAAGAGCTGAAATCCGGACGCTGTGTGGATTTCAAACTGAAGGGTACAGTGTAATCCCGGGTGGCTTTATATGTAATGCATGTTTCAGTAATTCTAGTCCTCAGTCCCAAGTGGACCTACTCTCCAGTACTCTTTTTGAACTACGGGACTTCTAAACATGTTTCCTGTATCTTACAGATGTTGCATGATTGGACATCCTTTTCAGCCTCTGTCAAGCACGAAACGGTATTAATAGAAATCTTGATGTGGTTAGGTTCCCTGCAGGTCCTATAAGATGGACGTTGCTATTGAAATGGACGTCAAGGATTAGGGTATAAGAAAGTTAACTGGATTGATCTATTTGAGTTTCGGATTTAATTGAAGGTTTTGGGAGGACTGTGATGAATTCTCGATCTTTATAACAGCAATAATCTATTGAGTCAATACCACGTGCCCAAAGAAAACCTTGTAGCCTTCCAGTCAACCAGCTGAAATAAGTTCTGCCGACATATTTTTTCATCGAATCTTCTAATTATTTTTTCACTGGCTCTGCAGCCCCATTGGGCCTGGCGTCTGATTTTCAGTTTCATGATCATTTTACAGACGGTAGGACTCCTTCGAGGAGGGATCAGCTCCTCGCATGGCCTCTACCTAAACACAGGACAACACAAACACATACACATACCAAACCTTTATGACTTGTGTGGGATTCGAACCCACAATCCCGGCTTCCGAGCTAGCGAAGACAGTGCATGACTTAGACCGCTCGGCTACCGTGAGCGACAATTAATTATTTATCCACCGTAGTTGACTAGCAAAGTTGGTGCCTAACTGATCGAATCTCTATCATCAGAAACCCCGTTCACATCAAAGCGTTTCTTGTCACGTCCACTCGGAATAAGACCGTAAACCTTGTACATTTTAACATCTGTAATTGACTGCCCGACCGCCTCTGTGTCAGAGTTCCTGGCTACAGATCCAGAGGTCCCGGTACGATTCCCGAAGCTACCATATTTTCTGAGAAGTAGTGGGTCTGGAACCGGGTCCACTCAGGCTCGTGAGGATAATTGAGGAGCTATTTCAAGGATATAGCAGCTGCGGTCTAGATAACCGAAATTAATGGCCGTGGGGAACCTTTGCGCTGATCACGTGACACCCTCCATCCGTAAAAGTTGGCACTAACTTCGCCGACAAGCGGCGGTCGCTCGGTCGGTATAGTTCGCTTGTGGATTAAAGGCCACGGATTTTGGAGTATTTGCTTATTTTATTAAAAATTCCTCTTCCATCTCATCAACCAGTAAATCATTCAGCTACATAAGAAATAAGTCTTCCGATATGTTTACGTATTTATTGAAAGTTAGAACTTGTTGACAGGTGTATTAGGATCTTTCGAAGTCACTTGTCTAAATAAAGAGAAACGTGCCTTTATTAGAGCGGATCTTGTTCTAATATTTCGAAGGGATTCGTGAATTTCGCAGTGGCCATTCGGCGGGCGCTGTTCACAGAATACGAGTGTCATTACTCTATTCTGTTTCACCTATCTGCATATTTAGGTTCAGGTCTGTCATTTTATGAAACTGTCAATTGCATGAATAACCCCACGAAGCAGAATCCATCTTGAGAAGCTAGCACTAGCCCATCTGGTAAAAAAAAAAATGTATCACCTTTTATAGAATCGGAAGGTTCGAGTCGCGATCAGGTGTATTTTTTTTTTTCAGATTATCTAATCCTTCCAGCCGCACTATGGTCCTGGGATCGACTCAGCCTTTGACAGAAATGTATACCAGGGATCTTGCTGGGGTATAAAAGGCGGCCGGCGCGTAAGACTGACAACCTTACCGCCATCTGTGAGCCGATTACCTAGAAGATATAGGAGCTCCATCCTCTCACAATCCTATGGGCCTTCACGGCCTGTTACAGGGATAACTTTACCTTTCTTATATATATATTGTCCTCCCACCAACTCTCAGGAGTTCTAAGCGGTTTCTTCTCATGACGTTTTGCGACTGTAATGTTGCATGCTTGTATGTTCGATGCCCTACCCTTTAATTGAATGTTTGCTCAAAAATATGCACAGGGAGACGACAAGGCATTCATTAGGCTGTTAGTGGAGTAGAAATATTGACGAAATTAGTCCTCATTTTATGTTTGGGCTTTTGAAGCAACTTGAGAAATCCTGAGGTTTCGTGTACATAACAGAAATCACAACATTGTCCGTTTTTGCTTACAATATTTCCGAACGAGCACTGGACTTCCGAGATGGAGATGAACGGAGACCATTAGAGATAAAAGCAAACCTTTCACTGGCTGATGCAGACCCGGCTGTAAAAGCGGCACGTGAATCACTGAAGCGGCAGTGCAAATAGCTTCCTATTCACGATCGAAACGTGGACTGTTCGTGGAGTGTATGGAGGAAATTAGAAAACTGTATCCGGCTAGTGATTTTCAATATGTTCCGTGAGAGGTTTTCACGTATTATAAGTATCGCCCAGTGTTTACCTAACGAGGGATTTCAATACGTACTAACCGGAAAATATTTCTATGTTGTAATTTTGAACGAGAGAACTCGGTTTGAACACAGATAATTATATAATCTGCAGAAATATTTCGAGAACCTCAAAGCAAATTATTGTTTCCGATTGTGAATTGTATTTTTCCTTGTAAAACAGATTTGGTTTACGATTGACTTTCCGCGAGTACATTATAGAATTATACTTCCTTATAATATATTTCTGTAGTGTGAAATCCTTCCTGTACAATAAATAAAGTAAAACCGCAATTAGTTTTCAGGTTGCTACAAATTACGAAATTAAGGTTAAATGACTGGCTTAACACTTAGTATTCACTCCGAATATTGAGATTTACAGACATTAACTCCAAGTTTATTTTAAGCATATACGGAAGAAGTTAGCTTTGAATTTCCATGTTAATATTAACACAATTCTACTCTAGAGCTTAAATTTATAGACGTATGTGAGCTGCATTAGGATTCCAGACGACCAGTATAATTTTTTAACGAGCTGTCTGCTCACTTATCTGATTTATAATGCAATAAATGATCAGTAACTCGTTAGTGAATTTGAAGAGCAATTTTGACGTTTTCACTGAGGCTGTAAATATGTGTAATGTTAAAAAAATGAGTTCTTCAGTCGCTTAATACTCGTAAATGCTACCGAAGAACAAATTTGTCGATATGAATACAGATTCATCCATACTTTGTAGCCAGATACTCCCAACAGGACGAGATTCATGGCGAATTTACCCTGGATTCTGAAGTAAGTTCTGCTTAATTTTTCTTTGTCCTTAAATAATCCGTCTATTGCAATAATAAATGACTGGGTCCAAGCTTCAGAGTCTGTATACGATTTCGGTCCATATATGGAATCTAAGGACAGCAAGTTATAAAGTTACTGGGACTGAAATGCCAACATGCGTAATTTGTTGGGGCACTATGCTACATCCTTCCAGCCACACTAGGGCCCGGGGATGCACTCAGCCTCTAACAGAAATGTGTACCAGGAATTTTCCTATGGTTAAAGGGTGTCCGGCGCGCAATGCTGACAACCTCGCTAGTGCTAGTGGGATGGGACTAAGTCCCTTGTACTGCGGCCACTTCTGGCCTATTTTACCAGCCCCAGATGATAGGTGAGAGTGATTGTGGATCAATTGGTGGAATGAAGATTGGGAGGGGAAACCGAAGTAATCGGAGAAAATCTGCCCCAGCGCCACTTTGTTCACCACAAATACCACTTGACCAGACCCGGGATCGAACCCGGGTACCGCCATCTGTGAGCCGACCATCTAGACAAAATGTGGAAGCCTTGACGTCTCATAACCCTATGGGCCTTCATGGCCTGTTAGAGGGATAGCTTTACTTTTCCTTTTTTTTACATTACAAGGATAATTTCATATAACACGTAGAACCGTCTTCGAATTTCAGGCAGTTCCTCGAGGTAAATGACCTTTCAGTCTTCGTTATGATCAGTTCAGTTCTCCATAAGTTGAGAAACACATGGTAGTGATTTACGGTTTCATGTTCGACATGAGCAACTTTCTCATGCGATGTCTGTATCCATTGCGCTGACCATGCGACACCCTCTATCCGCCAAAGCTGGCACTCTCTTCTCCGAGAAGCAGCGGTCGCTCGGTCGGTATGGTTCGCTTGCGGACTACAGGCAAAGGAGTTTGCTTTGTTTCTGTTTGTCTGTTATGTCTCATTGTCTTGTGAGTTCTCTGTGCGTTATATGCATTATCTTGAAATAAAGGATCACTTAGAGCTACACTGATATAAGTCTGTCCGTCCACATGTTCATTTACGAGCCAAATGCTTGGTCAGAATTGTAGCCCCGAGTGAAATCGATGTTAGAATAAAGTGCTGATGCTTCTCCTGAGCGGTGATAAATGTGTATGGGAATTCTGTGTAAGGATCGATGGTTGAGGAAAATAGCAATATTCGATCAAAAGCTACCGAACAGGTTAGCATAGCGGTTACTCCTTAAAGAGGAAGTAAAACAGCGGTAATGCATGTAATAGGTTTTCTGTGTATTACAAGGTATCAGCACAGTCCAGCTACATTACAGTCTAGGTATCAGACGTGCATGCTCATGTTGAGAGGCTGGTTAAAGCAGCCAAAATGGCGACAATACTTGAGAAGTGTATCACCGAAGAGGAGCATTCTGTTTTGCGGTTTTTGTAGGTAAAAGGACTCAATGCAAAGGATATTCATAAACAAATGATCCATGTTTATGCTGGGAAGCGACTGTCGCGTAAAACTGTTCGTAACTGGGTAACAAACGTTTCGCTTATGATGATGAGGTTGAAACGGAGGTACGGAAGTGGCTGAGACAACAGTCAAAAGACTTCTGTGTTGTGGGTTTCTATTCACTGGTAAAGCGATGGAACAAGTGTATCACTGTTGGTGGAGGATTTATCGAGAAATAAAAGATATTGTCCAGGTTAAAATAACATATGTTTTACGTTTTATATCCATTTGTGATATATTTACTGACTCTCCCTCGACTCTTATTCACCCTAATTTATTGTGACGTCGATATAGCCTCAGAAGTCAAAGTGCATAACTAAGTAAAGTATGAATGGGTCAATGAATATCGGCGATATAATGCGTAAAATAAGGCGTTACCAAGTTGGAAATTTCGTTAGGGTGCGTTTATAGGATATTTCATGATGTATACTGAGGGTGTTTGGGAACGGGGTGTTGAGGAGAATATTTGGACCGAAGAGAGGTGAAGTGACAGGAGGTTGGAGAAGACTGCATACTGAGGAGCTTCATAACTTGTACTCTTCTCCAAGTACAATTAGAATGATCAAGTCAAGGAGGATGAGGTGGGCAGGGCATGTAGCACGAATGGGGGAGAAAAGGAATGTGTATAGGATATTGGTGGGAAAGCCAGAAGGAAAGAGACCACTGTGAAGACCAAGGCGTAGGTGGGAGGACAATATTAAAATGGATCATAGAGAGATAGGATGGGATTGATCTGGCTCAGGATAGGGACCAGTGGAGAGCTCTTGTGAACACGGTAATGAACCTTCGGTTTCCATAAAATGCTGGGAAATTCTTGAGCAGCTGCAGGATTGGCTGCTCCTCCAGAAGGGCTCAGCTCCATGAGTAAATAAGTAAGTAAGTAAGTAAGTAAGTTCTATTAACGTGAGAATTGCAATTTCTGAGATATAACGCAACGCAGTATGTTACGTAGAAGTCAACCAGTTTTTCGGGAACACATGTCTCCTTCACTTTCAAGATCGAAGCTTCAAGCGAAGCAAGAAAAGGACATGAAGGTTAGCATGAACCCAATCTGTTATTGCTATCTGTTTCAATCTGGTTTCTTCCTTGGCTTATTCTTTGAACCTGAAAATAGAGGCCACATACATCTCCGAAACTTTTCAACGGACTACAAGACGTAACATCCAGAAGATAGAACTATTCGTAACCACGGCTTCTAGAATCTCAGATCCTACGTTCTGTCAGCTCTTTAAGCAGTGCCGATCCCCCTTCCAGGGAATTGCAGGAAATCTACAAGAAACCTGTTACGATAACTGGCAGTTCGCCTAGGATCCTAAACGGATAACTTTCGACTGAAAATTAGTGTTAATGTCTGTGACACAACGTTCTCTGTGTGTCTGTACTATTCTACATTCTCACACACCTAATGCATAAACTCCATGAAATGTCTCTGATAGGAGTAGCAGTGTTCATATAGCCAAGTTCTACTTCCGTTTCCTGCAGATTATAACAGCTATTAAGGCAGGCGTTGAGACAGGCTGCGGCGTATTAAGGCAACTTTGCGAAAGGAATTGATCACGTCAGAAATCTCCGAGTATGGTTATTATCAAAGCATTCACGTAATGTGAAAGCACCCCATTTAAATGCATGGCATTCTGAAAGCCTTCTGGCTGAGACTGACAAATTACATACCCGTACTTCCGTCAGTGTTACACTACGTGCAGTTTAACTCTAGTATTCATTCGTCGGAGCAAAGGAATATAACCACTCGTACATTTGTGCACACAATTCGTTGGTGTTTTATTTGTAAAGCAGTAGTGTAAACTAAAAAGTATTAGCTATGATCATATTACTTGCCAAAGTAATTAGCCCAATACTAATATTTCTGTCATTATGTATATATATATATGTGTGTGTGTGTGTGTGCGCGCGAGATAGATTGCATTTGTGTTTATGAACTGATTCCTTTGACAGTGAATTTGTGTAATAGTGATTCAAGTTTGAAAGAGAGAGAGACCGTTATGAACAATAGCAATATTATTTATGGAGTTACAATTTAACGTAAATTTTTCTATTCTTTAGTGGAAATTCATTCGTTATGTTACAATCAAAGTTCTCCAATTAGATTCTTTTAATGAAAATTCAGCTTAATTACATGTTAATCAAAAGGATCTAATATTGAAATTACGAGTATATCTGTTTCTCATAACCAAGCAATCGTTCTTTAGCTCCTGAACGACTGGCATATCTGGAATATTTACTTTAGTACTAACAGAAGAAATAAAAAAAAACATTTAAATATTTAGTGACTAGTTTTAACAATTCATCCATATGAGAAGGCTTTTTAGTTGAGGACGAAAGCACAGTCCACTATGCGAAAAGTCGCTTTAAGTAAATATATGGCAATGGATAGCGTACAAAAAGTCAATAATTGCATTTATGTGATATTTAAGACACCTGTTATCAGGAGCAGTCGGCTGTAATATGATACAGAAAACAATCTAAATATCTTATATTCGCATCAAAATTTTATATCTTTATGCCAAACTATATAAAATTTTGATGCGAATATAAGATATTTAGATTTTATATCTTTAAGCCAACCGCTAAGGAAGAAACTGTGCTACAGGGCATGATTGATAGACTAATTGAAATTAGAAGGTGCTATGGCATGGAAATGAATGTGGAGAAAACAAAAGTAATGAAAATTTAGAGACAACCAACCCCAGTCACAATAAAGATAGACCAAAAACAACTGGAGAATGTGAAATGTTTTAAATATTTGGGTAGCTTGTTAACAGATGATGGAAGGTGTACTAGTGAAATTAAATCCAGGATTGCCATGGCAAAAGCTGCATTTAGCAAGAAGAAGAATCTTTTTACCAGCTAATTGGACTTAAATTTGAGGAAGAAACTAGTGAAATGCTACATTTGGAGCATAGCTCTGTATGGGGCTGAAACTTGGACACTTAGGGCAGTAGATCAGAAACATCTGGAAAGTTTTGAAATGTGGTGTTGGAGAAGGATGGAGAAGATCAGTTGGACCGATTATGTGAGAAATGAAGAAGTGTTAATTAGAGTCAGTGAGCAGAGGAATATCCTACACGAAATAAGAAAACGGAAGGCTAATTGGATTGGTCATGTTTTACGCAGTAACTGCCTTCTGAAAGAAGTTATCGAAGGAAGGGTAGAGGGGCGGATGGAAGTGACAAGAAGACGAGGAGGAGGACGTAAGAAGATGCTGTATGACCTTGGGGACAGAAGAGGTTACTGTCATTTGAAGGAGAAAGCTCTAGATCGCAGTAAATGGAGGAGTTGTTTAGGAAGAGACTGTGGACCTGTTGTCTTGACAGATTACTGATGATGATGATGCCAAACTACATTGGACAGAGAAAATTTAAAGGGCCCAGCTTGAAAAGGAAATTAATTTTGTTGTATTTATAATGTTGTAGCTCACAAGTCGTTCGTAGTATGTTCATTTGAATTTCCTCTCAGTGGTTCAACAGCATCCGGTCTAGAAAACCGAGATTAACGGCAAGGGAAATCCGTTTAGTTGTCCACGCGACAGCCTCTATCCGAAAGAAGTTGGCATTAACGTCCCCGAGAAGCGACGGTCGCTCGGTCGGTATAGTTCGCTTGTGGACTAAAGGCCTCGGAGGAAGGAATGTTCAACATAAAGTTAAAAAAAGTGAGAAAAAATGAGTGAAAATTATGTCAGTACTGAATACAGATACTTTCTAAAGGCGACCACCTGAAAACTACTGTTTCCAGGTCCACAAATAAAGTCACTGCCGCAAGCATTGTGCCAGACATTTCATTCAGTCACAAAGCACTGGGGTTCCTCTCGTAGAATTTCATGGTCATCTACTAAAAGTAATCGTTCCTGCTCAAGCTCAGAATATTATTAAAATCGGCATCTCTGGGGCGCCTTCTTCAGCGATCCGAGACAAGAAAAATAGCTGTTGACTCAAATGGAGAGAGACGGCAGACGTCCGGGACTTGAAAGTATCTTTCATGGGGACCACAGATATTTCCAAACACTGCTTAATTTTTTTGACTCTTATTCCTCATAAAAATCCTAACTTTCTCTATTACCCTCCCGGTGAGCAGGTTTCTATTGAACAACTATCAGCTGATAACCTCTACAAGGCAATTTATGTTGAATATCCCTTGCATTCAACAGAGTTATGAAAACAAAGATTTTTTCACAAAGAGATTTATTTTATTGTTTTCTTAATTAATTCTATTGTGTTATGTCGCCTGAACGCCGGAAGTGTGCGGTCAGAGAAGCACTGCAGAGACGTCAATTACCAGAAAACGGCTAGCCAAGACACTTCCGCTACAACGAATACGCTTGTATAAACTCTAAGCGTTGCTCCGAGACTGTCACACGTTTTCGTGGCAACAAATAAAGGAGAATAGCATAGGACAATCAATTGCTCGACTTGGTGATCTCTGTTCGGTCCGCATGAAGTTAGCTAAGTCCGAGAGTCAGACAGCCAGAGAGAGTTCGAGAGACTAGAGACTCTTCAAGATTCATTCGACAGACATCATTCAAGGCAGTTAAATAGTTGAAGTGTTTCCAAGCAACGACTAAGCAAGCAGACGTTGAAGATTTTATGTTATAACATCTTTAGAGTGTTATACGTAATTGTAGTTACGACTTGTGAGCATCAAGAAAATCTACTCACCAATCCAAACACCGCCTATAAGTCACTAAAACACTTGACACTATAATAGTCTTTGTAACCAGTTTTACACATCAGACATATTGTGACATGTAGACCCACTGCCAAGCAACAGCTGTGTAAACAGGGGAAAATACAACAGCCGCTGCTAAGCAACAGCTCTGTGGGCATGCTGTTTCCTCGGTAACAAGAGAACACGCAATAATGGAAGAAACGTTTTCTGTGCGATCCGTGTCGGGGCTATTTAACGAATCAGTTGAGAGTTACAGTTGTAAGAAATGAGAAGCTGGTAGCTGAGGTCGGGGACAATTTGGGGACCCAGAGGAAGGGCAATGTCCGCCGTTGGTAGCAACTACCAAGTAACGGTTAATGAAGACCGAGAAGACTTTATGTGTGCTGTAGTTATAACGATTTTGGAGTGTGTAACTGAGTGAGACTGTCGTAGTTATTTGTAGTTACGCTCTGCAAGTGTTCAATAAATCCGATTACAAATCCAAACCCCGTCTATTGTCACATTCAAAGGAGTGACAACATTTATCCGCCTTCTCAAGACCCGAAATTCAATGTGGAACTGCGCTCATAAACAGAGGAACAGCAGCAGCAGCTGAAACAGACATTATACAGCTTCGAACTTTCCACAGCCCTACCGCGTCCCACTCCCCACTGGATGAAATCACGCTTTGTGTTTATTGACAAGGAAAATTGCGACCGGGAAGCAAATACTCGCCCCAATACACGACTTCCCAAGTGACCATATTTCCACAGCTACATACACAAATTTCGTCACACTGTAACACCCCATGTAGATGAATTTTGCTTTGTTTTCCGCTATGTGTCATTTTTCAAAACCTATGAGGGTATGTCACTAAATGTTCGTAAAACATAGTTCACTATAAAAGTTCAGATCTATAATTAATTAGTATGAACGGAAACGATCCTACAATGTATGTATATTACGAAGTAAAGGCTAGAAAGAATATTGAAAATAATTTATAGATGATCGGCTTTCGTGTAGGCCTAAATATCATTTACAAACTCTTAAATGTAGCAAGTTTTAGTGGCTTATACACTTCGGAATTATAGTGGCAGGCACGTATTCAGGTACTATGCCAACATTCTGCGGGAAACTTCTGGAATACTAGTGGGAAATCATGTCTTTCCATGACAGTAATTTTATTCTGTGCACGTAAAATATATGAACAGAAAATACTAATATATAATAATAAGAATATTTGCTACAGATATATAACCAGATTTTATCAAGATCCTTTACTTCAAATTGTCTTGAATTTCATGTACACTTAACAGAATACAAGGACCTCTATAAAAGGTAAGAAGTCTAGGAGGAAGCCAAAATTAAAATGAAATTTTATTAAAACTTTCGGAATAAATGTCCAGTAATAAGTACTGTAATACGGCCAGGCATTTGCACACAAAACGAAGATATAATTTTGGGGGGATAGAACACCGTGCAGTCCACTAAAATTGAACCAATAGCAAGCTTGCTGCCTGCTCTATGCTGATTTATTAATCGGCTTAGTCGTCAATCCTGAATATGGAGGTGACATGTTTCTCCAAATTTTGTTTGGCTTTCAACGGACCACAAGGCGTTGTATATCAGAAGATAGAACTCTTCCATGACGACCGATGTGAGAAACTCATACCCTAAACAGACATTGCTTACAGCGGAGATCCAAGTTTCATTTTAGGATCGCCCATATGGAATCTGCGAAGGTGTAGTTGTCTTAATTCAATTTTTTTGGTGTTTTCTGACTTTTGCGACGTCAATACATAAAAATACATAAATATAGCGATTAATGATAAGGTTATTAGTGAATAATCAGTTTTAATATATTTAGAAAGAAACCTAATCGACACAGAATTCCTTCATTCCCATGGAGCGACTGAGGAAAATCACAACGAATTTCACTCAGCATAGTCGGTATCCCGCATCTTCGGAATACAAGTTTAACCTATTTACTGACTCTTCTTCGTAGTATAGGGATATTTCATTGGAAGTTTGGAAACTTGAGTCGATAACAGCATATCAAGAACATGAGTCAACCGAATTATGACTGATCTTACCCGTTCAGGTTCAACCTGCTAAGCTTGTGAAGAAAAACGCTGTGCTATCAAATGTGGTGTAATTCAATATTGGAATTCACGTCCACAGCTTAGCAGCATCTTCAACATGTGTTTTTTGTGAAAACACGCAAGTGTATATGTTTTCTTTAGTTTAAATTTTATGTTGTGTAAATTCACGAGTGAGTGTCTTGTATTGTAACCAAGCCCAGTGATGATATATTGCAGTATTGGCATCACTTGGAAGATGTTTTCTCGAGCAAGCATCAAGTCATGAGTGTAACGCAATGAACTTTCAAGAACGGAGAGGAGACCAGGTTAATTGAAAACTGGTTGTGAACTGGTTACTCCTTTAGTTTAGCACATAATTTATGCATGGAGTGGGAGATAATATGACGCTGTGGACTGAACAAGTGTGGTTTAGGTTACAGACAAATGTGAACAAGATGATAAACATTTAGGCTCTGTGAATTCGAGGATCTTCTTGACAAGGTATGCGGATAATAGCTTCTGAAGAAGTTACTTTGTGAATTAGTTAGTCAGCCACACTTTTCCCTTTTGTATGGATAGAAAGAATGCCCGTTAAAATGAGGTTATGTTGATTTGAATAGCTTTAAATGGAAACGGAAGTTAATACACCTAGTACAAACAATTCTATCCGCAGTATATTCAGTGAACTACATGATAGGTTATCCCTGTAACACGCCGTGAGGGCCCATAGGATTTGAAACGTCGAGGCTTCGGCTTGTAGCATAGTGCCTCAACCAACTACGCCACCGCGTGCCTCGAGCTACATGTATACTCAGTAAAACTTACGTTCTGCACCTGAGAATATAAGGCCGTGTGTGGCCCATGGTGTGTGGGGTAATGCAAGGTTTGAGAAGTGAACGGAAACTCGGTATTGTTCGATATGAAGTTGTTTCTCTGAAATTCTGCTACTGATGTAACCAGTTCCATTGCAAACTTGCCTTAATGTGCTGAAATATACAATAGAAGTGCTCTTTGTGTGTTAGGAAATTTGATGTGGAGTATTCACGTCACACAGGGTTGTAAATATGGGGACCGCATCAAAACCCTCTTCTTTTATATTTTTCTGGCTCAGCTGTATATTTTCCTTTCTTTTAAATAATTTAGTAGAAGCTGTAGATGCGTTTCCTCCACAACCGTCTGAAAGCAGTTATGCTCGCTGTAACTTGGGAGTACGTGATGGGTCTTTCTTTGAGAACGGAGACTAAGGCATTTGGAACACACACATATAATATAGCCCATGTCTGCATCTTTAGCCTTTGATGAATATTTGTCATTATGTTAAGACCATTAGAATACGGAAAGGTGAACCTGCCCCAGGAATTGCAATGAGACATAGACAGTGGCCACTGCTCGCAGGTGATCAAATTTTAATTCAAGATAGTCAACGTAACACACTCACTCATGGAGCTGAGTCCTTCTTGAGAAGCTGCCAATTGTACAGCTACTCAAGAACTTCCCTATGTTTTATGGAACCGGAGGTTCATTACTATGTTTACAAGAGCCCTCCACTGGTCCCTATCCTGAGCCAGATCAATTCAATCCATACGATCCCATCCTATCTCCCTAAGATCTATTTTAATATTGTCTACCCACCTACGTCTTGGTCTTCCCAGATGTATCTTTCCATCTGGCTTTCCCATTAATATTCTATATGCATTCCTCTTCTCCCACATTTGTGCTACATGCTCTGCCCATATTATACTCCTTGACTTGATTATTCTAATTATACTTGGAGAAGAGTACAAGTTATGAAGCTCCTCATTATGCGGTTTCTTCAACCTCCTGTCACTTCATCTCTCTTAGGTACAAATATTCTCCTCAACGCCTGTTCTCAAACAACCTCAGTCTATGTTCCTCCCTTAAAATCAGAGACAAAGTTTTCACACCCATACAGAACCTCAGGCAAAATACAGTAACATAAGTAACAATATTCAATATATATTTTATATATATTTATATTTCACTGAACTGTATAATGCAGTCACGCGCTCTATCAAAGAGTTCACAATTCTTGCTTTGAGCTAATATACCGCAATAGTAATAGAACTCAGTTACATTCTTAAAGTGATGGGCAGCAAGAAGAAATCAGTTACAAGCAAAACACAGGAAAGCACAAACAAAATTACAAGTAACACAAGCGGTGCCAGTGCGTACTTCTAACAGTCCAGCGTATCTGAAACCTGTTATATTCGCCGCACGTCTAACGCATGAAATGACTTGGCCCACTCGAACACTTGGATCATGGATTCAAATCCCACTCTTGGCATGAATGTCTGTTCGTATTTATTCTGTGTTTGCATTAGGTAGCGGTCCTCCGAAAGGCTCATCCGTCGTCCAAGGCGTCCTACCGACTTTCTTAGATTAAGAAACTGAAGTGAAACGAAGCGTTTCGTGGATACGATATGCTCCAAGTGGGAGCAACAGAAGAAGAAGAAGAAGAAGAATGTATCCGGAGAGTAGGATAAGTGTTTACCTGCCGAACAAAAATATATGAAAACTAGTTTCTGTTCTGAAGGATTATCTCTGCCACATATTAATTTTGGGTGATATATTCGTGATCGTTAATCTGTGAGGGTTCGTCGTTTCCCCTTCGTAAAGAATTAACGAGAGTGAATTTGAAATTTTAAAATTCGTATCCTTGTCACCAGCAGAATTTATGAAATTGCTGCATTCTTCTATCCTCTCCTCACTGTAACATCTCTTGGGGACAGGTTCGACATGCGCTCAATAGCCACGTACACATATGCCTCTATATGGCTAGAATCCACGAACAAAATCAATGGTTCAGAAGGAAGGGATGTATTGTCTCTAATAAGCAGCGTGGTTCAACGCGCTCCTCACAAATTACTGTCCTGCCACTGAGGATTATGGAAACCCATGTGCTGCATATCAGCGAAACAGAACTGACGCTGTACACATGTTGGATGGGACAGAGTATGACGTATGGGATACGTCCTAAATGCTATGCGAATATATGATTTAGCTGTCACACAGCATTGTTTGTCTTAATTGTCATACAAGTGGCACTGTTTACAAGCCCAGCGATTCATTTCGTCCAAGTCGCTGCTCGGTACGCTTAAGCACGGTCATTGAAGTACATCACGTGATGGCTAATGTGTAAGGAATGCATGCGGTAATCTAGGTAAGCTCTGGAACATCAAAGTTCCTGCCCTGAAGATTGATCTAGATCTCAGAACTTACAGTTTGTGACTGATCAGTTTCGGTCCAGCCTCTACACCTTACCTACGTATAATGTTCTTACAGTTTAGCAAGGATTGAGTTCCTTGCCGCGAGAGGGACTCGCCTAAACGCTGGTGAAAATCACATAAATTTGCATAAACAAACATGTGAATTTACTTGGAGAAACACAATAAAAGTATAGCAAGTAAGCGAATAATGCATTAGTCTTAATATTGGGCTACTACGGATTCTTATTGAGTCAGTCTAAGATAAAATTATTTGTTGTCTATGAAATTAAATTGAAAATTATTATACATATAATGAGAAATTATTACTATTTTTATTGTCGCATGATTGACTATAGACGGCTTTGGATTGGTAATCGGATTTATTGAACACTTTAACACTCAACTCTTTATTGCACTTTACAATTTACAGTTTCACACACACACACGTTCTAGCGTCCACAGTTAAGTCTTCACTAGCCGTTGCTCGGTAGTGGTTTCGAACTGCGGACGTTCACCTCCCTCTGGGTTTTCGAACTGTCCTTCGGTCTCAGCTACAGCAACTCTCGTCTAGCTGACTTACCCTGACAAACTGTGCTGCTTATACCATTTCAGTACGGACCGTACAGAAAATGCCATCGCACAGTAACGGGCGTTGTCTATTTGTTTCGCGGTCGTTGTCTAGCAAAGTGTCTACATGCAACTTTATTATTACTATTATTATTATTATTTAATTACACTTTATGATTTTGAGTAAGCATGTAAATAAAGAAAGAACTGAATTTAATTATTCGGAATAACAAGAAATATTTATTCAATGTTTCTTAGGCATCAATTCTGGAAAGTAAGCCCTGTGTGTGTGCAGGCAGCGGCCTTGCGACGGACTGATCTCCCGTCCAAGGAGTCATACCGACTGTGTACTCGTATACGTTTAAGTAACTGAAAAACCGGCAAAGTTCCAAAAATGGTCGTAGGGCCATACATAGATAGGTAGACAAACAGACAGACAGATAGATAGATAGATAGATAGATAGATAGATAGATAGATAGATAGATAGATAGATAGATAGATAGATAGATAGATAGATATCCTGGGTATATCGCTAATTGTCCCCAAGTGATCGAGTTGTACAGTTAGGATTCATATGTTTTGGCTGCAGTAAGCAACTGCGCAATCTATAGCAGATTTGCAGCAAATATGAATTCCCAGATGAATTTCCTCCTGGCCTGTGAGACACGCTATGCCCTGATGCGAGAAATTGAAGCAGATCGCGAGGGGAATATCCGTGTGCTGTTAAACACTGTTCCATACATTAAGCGAACTTCGCCGTAAAATTATAGATGGATCCACAACCGCTCCATTTCTAGCACACAGGGACCCATCTTTTATTATGCCTTATTATCCACTCTTTTTGACCAAATTCGGTAACAGCTAAAGTTTGGGATAATTTCCCCGTCATCGTTGCTGGAAAATTTAATATCACCAGCACACGCTCCAAATGGCGCCTACAAGCAACCGCGTAGAGGAATATACATTTGTTATTATAATTACTTTTTAGTCATGCTAGTAATTATTTCATAACAACCCACTTCCAGTACCGACATATCATATTATTCCGATTCTGACCTCCAGCTTTCCATATGCCTTCATATAAAAGTGAAGCGTGTAGAACCGTTGCTATGCAACGACCGCGAATTGGGCGGTTATACTGGAGCCGTTTCTTCGGTCCATATATTCTCCTCAGCACTCTGTTCTCAAATACTCTCAGTCTATGTTCCTCCGTTAATGTCAGAGACCAAGCTTCACACCTATACAGAACGACAGGCAAAATTATAGTTTTGTATATATTGTAATTTTTGTGTTTTTAGACAGCAGACGAGAAGACAAAAGGTTATAGACTGAATGGTAGCAAGTATTATCTGAATTCAATCTCCTCTTAATTTCCACCTGAATTAATGTTTGATATGATATCGTCATTCCCAAATATCTGAACTGCACCACATTTTCGTAACCTTTGTTAGCTATCTTTATGTCATGATTTTCCCCTGCATTCTGCTGATGAGATAGCAACATATACTTAGTTTTCTCTGTGTGTACTTCTAGATCAACCTCTTTATTAGCGTCAGTTAAAGCCTTTGTGTTTCTCGTTGTGGTATCTATATTATCACCCAGTAGATTCACATGATCATCATAGCATCTCTTTCTTTTAGGCCATTCTGGATAAGAAAATTATGAGACAAATATTTATCTATACGGACTTTACTATACGGTGGGGAGTTTTTAGCCCGACGCACAACCCCCAAGCTTGAGAACCACCCAATGTCGGCTGTGAGCGATTTCTTATTCAATATATTCGCAGCTTCCCTCCATACCTGGAGGGCGTCTCCTCCATCCGCAACCTGAGAACACGCCATGCCGTGGTGAGAGGGGACTCACCTAACGTGGGAAATTTTTATTTACGTAGGATGTAAAATTAATTTAGTATTAAGGAACTGTCAGAAAGAAAGTGTATTTGATCTCATGAACTTTCTTGAGATAAACTAGTTAACTATCAATTGAAGATTTGCTAGAACAATTTTCGTTCTATGATAAGTTGACTTCTGATATATTTACGTTAGTTTCAGTTATAGATTGTTTTATACACGATGTGGTTTGCTAAACTAGTTCCCAAACTAGCAGGAAAGTCTGGACTCACGTGTTAAGAACCCCTCTGAACAGCATAAGATTGTTTTGTTATTCCGTTAACTAAGTCTTTGCAAGTGAGTTGAATTACTTTCTATGGTAAACCGCAAATGTAATTACGAAAGTTTACAGAGTTTGTTATTTCACGGAAATTCTTAACCTACTCGAGGAAGACTGCAAAAGTAGTTATGGACGATTTGTGCCTAGACTTAAAAATTTCTGTGCTGTTGAGAAAGTCGTGTGTTTGCATTGTAACTTGCATTACGGGTTGTAAAATAATTAACTGTGTTCTACAAATTTGTATGCTGGGTATTTTCGGAGATTTTCTTCATCTTGCCTTCTTTGATCGGAAAATTGAATAACAGTTTCGTCTCAGAATCCTTATTCCAGTATTCAACGTTCTCTATTTTTCTCTATATTCATCAGCGTTGGCAATTAGTAGAATGAGAGACTTTGGATTTTCGAAGAATCCACTCGTGGAAGCACCGAATTATCTGTATAATTAAGTTTTCTGTCGTTCTTTCATTTCTCATACTTGATTTCGTGGCGTTACTTAAATAATTTATGTTAAATTCCTTCTATTTAACGTACTTTCACTTCAATATTTTCGCTATTAAATTCCGAATTCGTTTAATAGATAAAAGAATTTTTTCAACACAGATATTTTGAGCAGGTGAATTAGTTACATACAGTTCATTTGTTGTGCAATATATTTCAGCCTACTGACTTATCATCAGGCTATTTTACGTACGTTACCGCTTAATTGTTATTATCTACTTTGGCCACTTTTTATAAATTTGAGTCTATAATTTTGCTTCAGTTATTGTATTAACTAAAATAAAATCAGGCCGCGCCATAGCTCAAGCGGTTAGTCGCTGGCTTCCCACCGCGGCGGACAGGGTTCGATGCCGGGTCTGGTCAAGTGGGATTTGTGGTGGACAAAATGGCGCTGGGGCGGGTTATGTCCGAGTACTTCGGTTTTCCCATGCCAATCTTCATTCCACCAAATTCTCCATCATCGTAATCACCCGGGGCAGGCTACAATAGGCCAATCAGTGGCCGCCATGCCGAGTCGGCCCAGTTGGACTCCACCCCTCACTAAGCGAATTAAATGAACATAAAATCAAGAAAACACAACAGGATGATAAGATACTATATTCGGAATTTGAATCTACCTTGGATATCGTATTATGATTTTTTAGTAATCAGACAGTTTCTCTGGACGCTTTAGAAAGGTTCGTCCTGAGTGCTTCTACTTCAGCCTATATAATGAATCCAGATGTTATCACGAGTGGAATGGCAATGAAAGTCGAGATGTTACAAGCCTATATACACTAAAGTGGCAGTTTATAGCCCGTTATGTCTGTGATTTTGATTACGGTCTCTTTATGCCTTCACTGTAAGTACCAATTAGTTCTAGTGTCGGAGCCTCAGACTAAGTCTGTGTTCTGTAAGATGACATTTCGCCCCACGCACTCTTATCTAATGCTACCAGCCACACCGTTGTCAAGCTTGAGTGAACCTCTTGCATCATTCACAATCAATTTGCCGGAAGAAAGGGAATATATCTTCATTTTATGCTCGAGGAACCGGAACTAATAGACTGTTCATACTTTCCAAGGAAAAGATCTGACTTTTAGACAGTCTGTCCAAACACATTTTGGGCGCATTCTTATATCCACTAGTCCTCCGATACTTATTTCATGGAGCTTAACTTTAGTTCTTTATATCGGTTAGAACTTTTGTGAATTGTGACGTAGGGGTCTAAAATCAACCACTACCATTTTAGTAGCACGCTAGTATAATCTGGGGAATAAGAGGATGAACTTCTATTCGGAGCAGAATGTCCCAGGTTCGAAAACGGCTGAAAGACTTACGAATTATTTCCCTCACATGTGTCTTTATCATGTGATGTAGTGGCAACTCTTTGCTTTTGTTGGCGATACACACGGCTCCAGTCTGGACCCTGTTACTGCCTGTCTTCCTAGGGACTGACTTTCCTCAGTGTGTCCATATGACAGGAGGGTTATAGTACAATACACCACGATCACATACTTCCAGGGTCTTCTTAACTATATACTATTTATGATAATCTTTCCACTTCATTCATTTATCAAGGTGGCTCAAGTTATATCGCCTCTGACTTGCACACGGGGAGGTGCTCAGTTCGAATATCAACCGGGGAATTGATTATCCTGAGATTTCTTTTAGTTTTCTTCAGTTTCCAGGCCGATGCCAGAGAGTGCCTCAAATCAGGTCACGAGAGCTTCCTCCCACGTAACTTCCAATTAAAAATTCAGTGTCATGAAATAATTAACGCTATGTTGTGCGAGCTGCAGGCAGTTTCCTCTAAATAAATAAGTTCATTTGACTTGATACTACACAGAATCGTCATTAAAAATATTGTCCAAGCCTGGCTTGAAGCATCGGGCTCGATGGTGAAGGCAGTAGATGGCCGGCAATCAGTTCCCAACCCGAAGTTTGGGCTTCAATTCTCGGCTCATCCTTCACTCTTATATCTCACGTTTTCACATTTCCTTAAATATATTAGAACATTCCAGAACCTTCTACAGCATTCTAGACCTGGAAACTCCAGCTTAACTTGCTGTCTATTTGAACATTAACTTCCGCTCAGCTCTCACATAAAAAGGGACCGCCTGCATACGGCACTCACTCCAGCGTAACCTCACTTCACAGTGGAACGACACGGGACGGCAGGATTCGCCAAACATCAGGGGAAGCGAGTCCAATTCTAAACAGATTATGAATGTACTAGGACAGCGAATTACAATGAATCAAAGGTGAAACATTACACTACGCTTATCCACTTTCTTTCCATACTGGAACCAATATGTTAGTACAAGTGTTATGTTCCTGGACATTATCCATCATCTTGCCTATTTAAAAAAAAAAGTCCTGATTCTGTTTCAAAACACAACGTTTCGGGGACTGGATTATATCCCCGTCCTCAGGTAAAACTTACTCAGTTGGGTCCAATAGATAGAGCTAGCCCCTATCTCCGGACACCTATGCCAAACTCAAAGTCACATTGCGACTGACAGTCAGTCAGTCTTGCTGTCGAGCCCCATCTGGGACTCATGACCAGATATTTATTACTGTTTGACAGTTACGGTCTTGTTTTTGTGGTGCGTTCTCTCTAAACAGAGGACGGGTCTGTCTTTAGTATATGCTGCTGACCCTTACCAGCGCAGTCTTTCTCGGGTCCGAGTCCCTTGGGACTCGTGACCATATTTTACTGTCTCAGATTAGAGACTTCCCTTTCCATCACCTCCTACCACTCGCAGGGTCACGGTGGAGGTATTCGACCCCGCCTCCATACGGGCCAGTTTCATGAAGGGGTTCATAAACCAAGCACAACAAGCACAATAGGCAAAAGTATAGTTTCGTATATTCTAATTCTTACGTGTTTAGACAAAAGTTTCCGGACTGAATGGTAGCAAACATTACCCGAATTCAGTCTCATCTTGTCTTCCTCCTGAATCAGATTTGAGGTCGCCCTCCATGCCTGTTTTTTTTTGTATAAATTCTGCGTCCTTACAAACCGAATAATGCAGTAAACATCTACTTGACCTTAAACCTTAATTAATTCAATATATTGACGATTCTGCTGTTTTTCTCCAAAACAAAATTAATAAAATTAAGGCATAATGAGCATATGGTGCCTTACTTACTTACTTAAGGAGCTGAGTCCCTTCTTGAGGAGAAGCCGATTCTGCAGCTACTCAAGAATTTCCCAATATTTTATAGAACCCGAAGGTTCATTTCCGTGTTCACAAGAGCCTTCACTGGTCCCTATCCTGAGCTAGATCAATCCAATCCATACCATCCCATTCTATCTCTCTAAGATCCATTTTAATATTGTCCACCCACGTATACCTTGGTCTTCCCAGTGGTCTCTTTCCTTCTGGCTTTCCTACCAACATTCTATATTCATTCCTTTTCTCCCCCATTCGTGCTACATGCCCTGTCTACCTCATCCTCCTTGACTTAATCATTCTAATTATACTTGGAGAAGAGTATAAGTTATGAAGCTCGTCATTATGCAGTTTTCTCCAACATCCTGTCACTTCATCCCTCTTGGGTCCAAATATTCTCCTCAACACCCTGTTCTCAAACACCCTCAGTCTATGTTCCTCCCGTAAGGTCAGAAACCAAGTTTCACACGCATACAGAACCACCGGGAAAATTATAGTTTTGTATATTCTAATTTTTATGTTTTTGGACAGCAGACGAGAAGACAAAAGGCATATGGTGCATACCTTTCCTTATTTCCGTAAGTCAATTTTCCTAAACTCTACTCTCTTGCCGGATTTCGATATAATTTGCGACTTGAAGTCTAGAGTCATAGTTGTGTAGCGGGGTTCATTGCCATTATTGTCGATCTAGAGCAATATCCACTCCATAAGAAAAGCAAATAGACGTTAATTACATTTCTGAAAATCGACTCCTACAAAATATCATTAATTCTACATGCCATGAATCCCCTGAGATCATTTAGAACGTCCATCAGTGCTGTGTACGTGTATATTGCATTTAACGGAATACAGAGAAAAGCAATTTATGCCTCTGCACTGTTGGCTGGCTTTGTCAAAAAATGAAATTTATGACTTTGCGCACTGTAGCATGGATACAGTTTATACATTCTGTCAACAATATATTAGTATCCATAATATATGAGCATCAAGACCCACAGGAGACACAGAGTTGCAACATTGCATTTGGAAGTTATGTTTATTCTAACCTGGAACAGAAACTAAACTTCTGCACTTGTTCCATACTTGAGAAATATAACAATTTTACAACGTTATGTCAGCGAATGTATCTAAAATTAGCTTTCAGCCATCTGGATAGAAAGGTAGATGATCACCAAATGCTTGGATCAGCTTCCATCAGACCAACTAGAAAAAATGTTTCTTGGGTTTGTAGAGGGACAGTGGCAACTTCCTAATCTCTCACGAACAGTCGAAACGTGTTACAGACCCAATTTATTTAATTGCATGTCAATTCTTTGTTTATATTGCTTATATTCAAGCATGAAAATCCAAATATTCAGACAGGCGCATAATTCAATAACCAAAATTAGGTATGTTCATATATATTGTCACGTTTTTTGTGACTATAGACGAGGTTTGAATTGGTGAATAGATTTATTAACACTTATACAATCAACTCATAATTACAAGCAACACAGCGCTATCGATGTTTTATACAATTTACAGTTCACCGTTACACACGCACTAGGGTTCCCAGTCTTCACTAGTCTTATCCGGGTAACGGAATTAAAACAGTCTCACCGTGACTAAATCTTCTAATCACACACTGAGTCTTCACCGGCTGACTTATAATTCTTCTTCAACTACTAACTTCCCCTGGCTATCTTCTACCGACAACTGAACTCATTTTCGTACTGTCTTGTACTCCTTGTACTCGTCTATATTATTACAGCTCCTGACCTCGGAATTGGACCCTCTTATATAGACGTGGCACGAAGCACGCATCACAGAATACACATGATCGCCACTGTTGTGTGACGTCACCGCGTACACGAGAACGAGCCCAGCGCGCGCTGCGTAACAACGGTCCATGCGCGGACCACAGAAAACGGTGCTCCTCTGTTGCCGAGAATGCTTGCTTATTGTTCCGTTACCTAACAGTGGGTCGATAAGTCATAGTATTCTTATATGACATTTATTTCTTTTGTGAGATTGTCAATATGAATTAGCAATTAATGCACACATTCAAATGATTTGGCAACATGCCAAGAAAATTACTCTGGAAGTAATCGCAGATATAATTAGTAGACTAGCTGTATCCGGCGTAATATGCATCTCTGTAGCAGATCTGGAATATTATATCAACATTTTATTTCGTTCGTTCATATATTTCTTTTCATTTGATGCATTATTTTACATGACACAACAAGTTGTTAACTTGTCGCAGTATCTTCTCCAATCGTTCCAGTTACTTCAGCTACTCACTCTTGATTTGATGTTGCTTCAGCAGAATCGGAAATATAAAGGTGTCCATATCGTAGCTCACTTGCTTCCTTAGGACATAGCAGTGGGACCAAATGGTAAATCTGACTGTTAGCTGAAAACAGTATGGCCAATTATAAGAGCCGATTTACCCTCCACGTCCATTGATACTAACGCCACTGCCTAGTTTCACACTCTATGTGTCTTCTGTAGTTAGCTGCTTCGCGTGTATCGCCTGTAATCGACTCTTGTAATGGAGCAGTCACTTGGCGCCTCCATCGGCGTTTCCGTGAACTCGTTGCACACGGCGAGGGGCGGAAACACACATTAGCGTTTTGTATAAACAGATTAATAAAGGGCAATGGCTGTCTCTGAATGTAGATCTAAAGAAAAATAATGGCTGGATCTATCTATATGCACTAAATCCTGTGAAAACATGTCAGTCAGGGAACACTCATTAAAAAAATTGTGAGATTCTGGTGAATTAAGAGAAGACCTAATTCAGGATATTCTAGTCGACTCAGCCTCTAACAGAAATTAGTACCAGGAATCTTCCTGGAGGGTAAAGGGCGGCCGGCGCGTAAGGCTGACAACTTCACCTTCATTTGTGAGCCGATTGTCTAGGAAATGTGCTAGTCTTAATGCCAGACAATCCCACGGGTCTCCACGGTCTGTTACAGGAATAGTTTTACATTTTTACCTTTAAATTTATCTGTTCAATACTATTATCCTTGTCTCTAGAGCAAAAGATTGAGAGGTTGTTGCGCAGATAATCTAGAACAGACAGTTGTCATAAGGGCCCTATTTTGTGGTATATGGCGCCATATGGTTCTGTGAAATTTAATAGATATTTCGGAGGAACATACCGCCTCCACCTTCAGGATCCAAGAGTAAGCTAATCACGCCCTTCCTTTTGCTTGCCTCATGCTGGTTTATTGCTTAGTTTACTCTTCGACGCTGAAGAGAGATGGGGTATGTTCCTCAGAAACGACAGTTCACTTTAAAAGAACTACACAGCACTATATCCCAGAAGACAGAATTCTTCATAACCACCGCTATAAGAACCTTAAATCTTTTTGATGCGTAAGTTTCCTGCATGTTAGATTATCAGCTCCCTCCACACATGAATTTCGAATTTCTTGCTTACGCTGCCTTCTTGTTGATGTATTTCATGTCATAACATAAAGAAAATGAAATTTACCGCTACATACTGCCAGAAACTGCATAAACTTTAGATGCGTTACGCTCCATTAATTTTGTAGTGAACTCTCTACGTCATTATAAAGACCCTCGTTGGAATTTCAGATGCTTGTACTTTTCCGCTAAAAGGAATCGCGTTACCCCGTTCACCATTTATTGGTTTCGTGCCGAACACATCTCCATCCTCTTCCCTCCTGCGTGAAATATTCTGCATATCATACGAACTCTGTTGTTTCCCGCGTCATCCTCCATTAACGAAATGTCAAGTCAGAAATGGAGCCACATAATCAGAAACCATTTTTTTCTCTCCCTCCTCTTGCTCCCACTTTGGAGCATAGGGCTGATTTCTCTGTTTCATGATCATTTTACAAACAGTAGGGCTCCTTGGACGGGTGATCAGATCGTCGCAAGGTCTCTACCTAAACACAGCACAATACAAATACAGAATAAACACATACACACACCAAACATCCATGTTTTGTGTGGGATTCGAACCCACGGTCCTGGCTTCCGAGCGAGCGAAGACAGTGCATGCCTTAGACCGCTCGGCTACCGTGACCGGCAGTGTATAACAATAATGTATAAGAATTCAGTTCGTACCTCACAGGAAACAGATCCGAACCCACGATCCCAGCTTCCGAGCGAGCGATGACAGTGCATGCCTTAGACCGCTCGGCTACCGTGACCGGCAGAAACCATATTAGGCACCATTTATTCTCATCCACTGTCTAAATTCTGAACTATGAACTCGGATATGGGATGCGTTATTGAAACTAAAGATTAATATCCTGTTTATTACAGCTGAACGCGAAATTGACATTTATTGCTTATGTAATTGTTTCTGTATGATAAACATCAATTCCTTTTCGAGAAAATTTTCTTAAATTCTAAGCACAAATAAACACAACACAAAGCATTAATCTGCTAATTGATTGATAAATAAGGACAGGTGACAATCCTAGCCATTTTCCTACTTAACTGAGATATTTATTTCGATTTTTTCAAAATTGAATAATTGCATGAAAGAATGTCTGAGTGCAATACTTATACTTTCGAACAGTGACCCTGTTTTGAATTTTCTTAATTTGTAAACTATTTAAAGAAGCAAACATTAATGCATTTTGGCCTTTGAGTATAGTTCCAGTTAACAATCAGACCTTAAAAATAGTTCCAGTCCTTTTCAGCCAAATTGCCCCCCTATGTTGTCATTTCTTTCTAAGTTTCTACAAAATCAAAACACAAAATTATGGTTCAGAAATATCTACTGCTACCAGAGTAGAGACACAACATGCATGCTGCAGCGGTAAGAAAACATTTGAGCAGGAAAGCCTGCTTGACTATTAATTTAGAATTCAACGGAGGTCGCACAAAACTAGAGCGAGATCATTTGCTGCACCGCTAAGACGAGCGGTAGTACTGGAACTCAGTACCTGAGACACTGATTGCTTTATTTCTTAGATTCTAAAGGGTTCCGACAATGGTGGATGACACACAGAATTACTGGGGTTTTGCACTTCTTTCATCGTCCGGAATTTTAGGTAATAGAGGACACGACGTTTCGGAAACTGGATCGGTTTCCGTCTTCAGGTGAGAAAGGAAGACATCTAACCATTTGGGCCCCTTAGAAAGAGATAAACTCGATCACTGGATTAGCTCTTTCTAAGGGGCCCAAATGATTAGATGTCTTCCTTTCTCACCTGAAGACGGAAACAGATCCAGTTTCCGAAACGTCGTGTCCTCGATTACCTAAAATTCCGGACGATGGAAAAAGTGCAAAAGCCCAGTAATTCTGTGCTTTATTTCTCATTAGAACTCTATAAGGTTTACCTGCTATTCGTGTGCGGAAGAAGAACCCATTCCTAGGAATCTATCTTGTGGGATGTGATTCCATATAATTCATTCAAAATCAACTGACGTTTCGGAAAAGCATATCGCTTCCATCTTGAATGTTCCAAAATAACCCAAGCAGGAAAGCAGCATGAAAGAGCCTGAAGATAGAGGCGACATGTTCCTCCGAAATGTTGGTTGATTTTCAACGGACTACACGGGGATATAACCCCATATCCCATATCTCATAATCACAGCTGTGGGAACTTCATATCCTAAACACATTTCTACTTCATTGAGTAGGGTTTCTTTCTTTTTAGCCGATAAAGAATGTTGCAGTTCTGTGTGTACTCATATGTGAGTCGGTTTGTATTCGAGATATGGCGTCTGCTCATTCACAGGCGGCTCTTAGCTGCTATCATGGCATGAAACGGATATCATTATAAAGATTTTACTTGATTTTTTCATTCATTCAGAACATATTACCACCGATCACAGTGGCCGCGCTGTCTAAGGCATGATATTTCTTCTCTCGCTCGAGCTCTGGTGTTGTGGGTTCGAATACCACTCGAGGCATGAATGTCTGTGTGCGTTTATTCTGTGTTTGTGTTGTTCTGTGTATGGATAGCGGCCTTGCAATGGGCTCACCCTCCGTCCAAGGAGTTCAACCGACTGTGTATAGGATTAAGAAACTGAAAATAGTGGCCAATGTCCAACAAAAGGTCTGTAGAACCATAGGCAGATAGTATTAATATTTTCACGAATGAGGGGTGTGCGTGGCGAATATAACGGGTTCTGGATGGGATGATTGGATTTATTTGCACTTCTTTTACAATGACAGTCAATCAAACAGTGAACAATCAATGACTGAGGCTCGCTCCATTCCTTACTGGACTGCGAGTGTCTTCTCATCCACTGTGACTGACTTGGTTTTGATTTATGAATCGGTCACTTCTTCTACTACGACTGCCTTGAACGACGATTTTCTTACAAATAAATCGTTCAGAGTCACATTGCGACTGGCAGTCAGTCAGTCAGTCAGTAAGTGTTGGTGTCAAGCCCCATCTGGGGCTCATGACTAGATATATATACGTAATACTGTTTGACCGTTACGGTCTTGCTTTGGTGGGGTGCCCTCTCTGACGAGGGGACGGGTCTGTCTTTTTATATACTGCTGGCCCTTGTCAGCACACTCTTTCTCGGGTCTCAGTACCTCAGGACTCCCGACCATATTTCACTCTTTCAGATTTGAGGCTTATTTCCCCTTCATCGCCTCCTACCACTCGCAGGGTCACGGTTGAGGTATTCGACCCCGCCTCCACACAGGTAGAACAAATCGTCTTTCCCTGCACTGCTCCTTATACAGTCTACCGCGTATCCACGGGAAATGTTTGTTGCTTGCGCGTATTCATGGAAGTTATTTGTTGATTCTGTTGACATGGAAAGCGAGTTCCGTACAAAGTCGGACTCCACGAACCCACATCTCCACAGAGCGCGTGTTAGCGAGCCGTTGTCCAGCAATTAACTATTCCGGCTTTGAGGGGTAATGTCACAACATAGTCCAGGTAGTTCTAGTTATGTTTTAGCAACTTCTGTATACCGTCCAAAAGTATCAAGAGGAAATGTTGTTCCTTTCAATAATTAGCGCTGCTCTCAGAAATAAATTAGGTTTATATCGTTGTTATGAAGCTACAAGTATATAGGCGTATCGGATATGTTAGCTGTTAATGAACACGCTTAGAAATCCGATGACTGCGTGTGTATAAAGACTTGTTCAGGCACAAATGAGAGAGACATCTGTTCTGACATCTGTCATCTGCCCTCCTTTTACAGGAAATCAATCAGAGCGGCAGAGGCGTCGCAGTGTGTTCAGCCCCCTTCCACTTATATTACACACAGCTCTGAGGACATACTTCAAACCTCTTCTTTCCTTCCTCTCCCACCTATCCATAGACGAACCATAAATGCACTGGACTTCAAGTGAAACCGGTGAACAGAAATATCCAACTGAAAGGCATTTTATTGTGTTGCATTGTGTTGACGAAAAGTTTTCACGTTCGTTGCAGGAGTTTTTGATCGATTGAAGCAAACGCCTGCGTTATCAATATTTTCCTTTAAGGATCTTCCTTTGTTACAGATAGTCACAGTTTCTATCACAGAGTTTAGTACATCGGGTGTTCTTTTATACACGACACGGTTCCCTGGGGTGTTCCGCGCCTTCCTTTGTTGCGAGATGATCTGAAAGATTCTTGCAGAGTATTCCGAACTTTATATGCTTAACTTCTTTTTATTTCGTATTTAAAGAATTGATTTGGGGATATATCAGCTGGTATAGGGACAGACTACGAACTGGACGTTTGGGGTTCGATTCTCAGCAGGAACAAGACATTTTTCTCTACTCCACAGAGTCAAGACCAGCTCTGGGGTCCGTCCAGCCTCCTATCCAGTGGGCGCTGGGGGTGAGTGGTCAGCTTCACGCTCCGGCGAGCGTGAAGCTGACCACTCACATCCATCTAATGCCGAGGTCAAGAAAGGTGAAACTATACTTCCATTCTCCCATACGTCTTCATAGCGTGGTACTTAATTAATTAAGCACAGGGACAAATTTATGTGTTATATATGAATGTTATAGACCGCAGATGGTCGAATTTCCGGAGTCTCAGTAGGAATAAAATCTTGTTGAAGGATACAATGTTGGCAGTCCTCAATTCCCAACCATCAGAAATGTTATTACGATTGTAGTGCGAAATCATTATAAACACTTCTGGTGTTCTTGTGTTGTCACGAGGAAAATGTGCATATTTCAAGAAAGTATTTTTGAAAAATAAATATCATTGGAATCTTGCAATTTTTTTTAACCAGGAGAATCATTGTTATCTCAAACTTTAAATCGTTGACATGAACAACTATTTCAATTTGTGTTTGGAATTTATTTGTTCTCGTTTCTTTAAAAGTTATGCATGTAAAATTATATTACCCTAAAAGGCGCTTCTGTTTTGAAAGTTGTTTAATTTCATATATATGGCCTGGAGATGATTAATGTTAAAATCTGTTTTTTTTTCTTCGACGCCACATCCCAAATTTGGGCCTTTGCCTGCCTCCATGAAACTTTCCGTTTCACTTCTGTTTACTTGAGTTTAGACATTCGGTAGGACTCCTTCGGCGGGTGATCAGCTCGTCACAAGATCTCTACCTGTACCTCTGATTATGCCGGTCACGATAGCCGAGCGGTCTAAGGCATGCACATTCTTCGCTCGCTTGGAAGCCGGAATCGAGGGTTCGAATCCCACACAAGGCATGAATGTTTGGTATGTGTATATGTTTATTCTGTGTTTGTGTTGTTCTGTGTTTAGGTAGAGGCCTTGCGAGGAGCTGATCACCCGTCCAAGGAGTCCTACCGTCTGTAAAATGACCAAAATGAAAAGAAAAAACCTCGACACCGTAGGGCAAAAGAAGAACGGTTTAAGTAAGTAAGTAAGTAAGTAAGTAAGTAAGTAATCTGCTTGTGTAAGCCTATCAACTGCAGAGACTATTTAGCACCATGTGAATGGAGAAGATTATTAGTACATATACATACAGCTTTCATACATAATGGTCGGTCAGAAAAAAAAAACGAATCTAGTATGTCACTGTTGAAATATACGTCTGGAGAGTTAGAAGTACAGATCGTGAAACCAAGTAAAAATAGGCAAAATTCATTTGACGCTTGATGAAGGACCTTAGAAATGCTGTTAGAGAGCCGAAGAATTGCTAGACTGGAGAAATTGTCGCATCCAGTTGTACGAATTCCACAGAAAATAGCCTCAGATAAGCTTTTCCCCCTCAAGTGAAGGGTCACTGCGCCTTTTAGTATTCACATGAAAGAACATGAACTGAGACATAAATGCTTTTGTGAGTTGTTACTTACCGAACTCGGTTAATTCACAGAACAATACGTGTGAAAGAGAATGAAAGGGAGAGTAGGAGAGAGCGTGGAGTCTGCGCCCGAGTTCGCAGTCCGTTCACGAGATGGCAGTCAGAGCATGGGGTCCCCGATTTGACTCCGGAAGACGGTTGTTTCCGCGCAGAAGCCAAGCAGCCCAGCGGGTTGCCTGTGTGAGTGGAGCAGTTAGGGGGAGGGCGGGCTGATAGCACACAGCGCAGTAGTAGAATAGTAGGAGCGCTACGGGAGTGTTTACAAGTCCAATAAAACTCCATTTGTCTTACCCGCAGACTCTCCTTGTCTCCTGCTCGTGCATCGCCTGTCAGTTATCTGACAGCACCAGAGACCCATAGACCTGGAAACTAAGCCGCAGCACCGGGTTAAGAGGGCAAGATCTGCAAAGCGAGTTATGGAACAAGCCGAACAGCGTCTGCAGGAAATCTTGGGACGTGCAGAGAAGTTGGGTGTTCCTCCAAGGGGGTTGGTTCGTCTTGGGGCGGTCAAGAAACTTCTGGCTAAACGTCAGCAGTCGTCACAACACGCCTTCCTCCCCGTGCTCGCCGGGATCCTCAGCGCTACCCTTGCCCTTGTCTACTCCTTGGGGCTGCATACTCATTATGGATTCTCTCGTGCATGGCTGAAGTGGCACCAGCTGGACGTCTACGACCAAGTGGTGAGTTCATTTGTGTCCTGATCTATTTATTTTAATTTTCCTTGTGTGTGTGAGGTAAGCGTATAGCAAATGAACCTTTGTGCAAGAAATAATCTTCCGTGGCCCACCACATGTTTGCGCTGAATATAATTTAAATTTTAACATTTCTTCTGAATTATTAATTGTCTTAGTATATATTGTCGCGACCTTCTCATTTCAACACGTGACAGACGAAATGGTATTTTGTTTTCATTCTTACTAAGTCTGGACTAAATAAGTGTGACATATCCATCCCTATATAATATAAAAGTGAGAAATTAATTATTTACGAATTTTAGTGTCATTTCATAACTTAATCAGAATTAAGACATCATTTAAGAACTTTACATAAAAAAGTTCGGACATGTGACTTTATTCTTTATAGACCCACTTAAAGTTATTGTTCTGAAAGTGATAAAATATTCCCGTTACGTTTTATATTAAAGAAATATGATAAATCTTTCAAATTGTAATGATGCATAATAATCTATTGGCCAAAAAAAAAAACACGTATGTGTACATATGTGTGTATATGCCTATGTAGGCTTGTGTATGCATGAACTTGATAGATTGGTTTGATACCCCTTTATTATATTGCGTAAGTTACTACCTCGCTTTGTCTGCATATGATTCTGTCTGGGTCCCACTTATGCTGTGTTCAATAGCAGACATAATAATAAAGTATGGAGCGTACATTAATTGACTCACGTCATCGACTACATCCTAAAATGATTACAAAGACGCTATTCTAAGTGAACCCCTTTAATACATTCACATATACGACTTCGTATATAACAACCATTTATAAAGACGCACTTGTGGCAGGACATTGGTGCTGCCTTTGTAGCGCTAAGTGCTTCTGTCGCTCACCTACTGGCTGTAGATATCAGAAAGCGACAGCTCAGCGCACGTGGTCATGTGGCCCGTCTGCTGGTGCACCCACTGCAGTGCAGGCAGGTAGCACTGCATTAGGGACATCACTGGTTGGAGGACTAGACCTGTGAAACTGCGCGCACGGCTCACTGAAATAATCTTCTAATAAATGAAAGTCGAAATATCCTCTAGCTCGTGTGGCCCAAGGTATCTGTTGGTATAAATTGTGACAATCGAGGGTGGGGATTGAACTAGTAAACGTCACACAGAATTACTGGGGTTTTGGACTTTTTCCATTGTCCGGAATTTTAGGTAATAGAAGACACGACATTTCGGAAACTGGATCTGTTTCCGCCTTTAGGTGAGAAAGGAAGACGCCTGAAGACGGAAACAGGTCCAGTTTCAGAAACGTCGTGTCCTCTATTACCTAGAATTCCGGAGGATGGATAAAGTCCGAAACCCCAGTAATTCTGTGTGTCATCCATCGTCAGAATCCTTTAGAATCTAGCAGCTAGTAAACGTCAGTCACGTGATCTTAGTTTGTCTCCATTTGAAACCTTGGCCGATAGCGGTTCTTCTTAAAGTTTTTTAATCTATCCAGAGCAGTGTAGCCAACTCATATATGAAACACTGAACAAAACTCCCTACTGTGAGAGATCCTACGTATGAAACGATGTAGTGTTCCTTATAGCAAAAACACAGTCTGCCGAAAACTGCTATTTTTGTGTAAAGCTTGCAGCACATAGGAGGTTGTACTCCTACAATAAATGTTGTTTTGCTTCATGTCGTGCCCACTTAGAAATTTGGTTACATGTTTTCGGTTTTCCTCTTCTTCTTTCTCATTACTCGTAATTTAAAAATAAAGTTCCATATCATTGCATAATTTATGCAGCTGAGAGAACGTTACACAAAGGTAATTGAACGAGATGACATCAGAATTACTGAGGATTTTGGACTTTTTCCATCATGCGGTATTCTAGAGACTAGAAAACACGACTTTTCGGAAACTGGGTCTGTTTCCGTCCTTAGTTGAGGGGGAGACACCTACTCATTTGGATCCCTTAGAAAAAGTTAACCTCGATCACTTAACTCTTGCTAAGGGACCCAGATGAGTAGGCACCTTCCCCTTCACCTGATGACTGTAACAGATCCAGTTTCCGAAACTTCATGTTTCCTAATGTCTACAATACAGGACGATGGAAAAAGCCCAAAAACCCAGTAATTCTGAGTGTTATACACCATCGTCAGAACCCTTTAAAATCTATCTAATCGAGATTAAATCAGTTTGGCTGCGAAGTCTTCTTCGCCACAGAATGGACTATGTGGTTCATGTGTCCCACAACAGATGTTGCTCTGACGTCACACACGAGGGAGCGTACATAAATGTTGGAGACCCCAGAACAAAGAAGAATTAGACAATAGAATTACGCTTAAAGAGAGATGTTTTAGCTGTCGTTAGGAGTTAGCAAATGGAAGAAGGAAAATATTGGATATTCACAAAGAGGAAAGGTGAAGGTTTCTGCTCTGCCGTATACTCGACTGTCATTGAGTCTTAAATTATATTTTAATATCCTGATAACGGTGGATCCGCCGGCAGGGTCAGACCGGTGAACCAGTTCCGCCTCCTCTCAGCGTCATCCTGTGAACAGCGAGCAAACAGCCTCCCTGAGAGCAAGGACAAGAGAGCTTGCCTGAGAATTTGGAAGAAATCGAAATGTACGCTCCATTTTTATTAAATATAGTAGCTACGACACTCTTAGAATGAAGGAAACATTTGGTGGTAACTGAATTATGGTAGTTGATTTGAGCAGAATTTGGAATCCAAATGCCGCCTGAATGCAAACGAATGCGGTGTATTGAATTATATGGCGTACCCAGCGTCTTAGTTCATTTTCACGAGGTAATATCGGCCACAACGTAAATTTATCACTTCCGCCCAGTACCGATGTCAAGCGCCACAATATACAATGTGCTTCGGCACAGGGTACATTTCTTTCTTCTTCCACTAGTTTTTACTTTTTCATGCATTTTATTATGTATATAATATTGGGGTATATTTTGTGCATTTGTTTCGTAACCCGCGGTACTTAACCTGCTCGTTGTTTTATGAAATGTGATTACGTGCTCACTGAGCAATAGACAAAATCCCGATCGCTCTTATACTAATACATACTGTTATCCTGTAATTGTGTGTGTGTGTGTGTGTGTGGGGGGGGGGGAGAACCCGTTTGCTTTGTCTCCGGTTCTGATCAGGTGTATGCAATTTGCCCACGAATTACGTGATGCTTGTGTTCCGAATTGTTATCTAGCAACGCAGAATCACTTAACTCGAATTTTGTTTGGCTTTTTGTTTCGCTACCCTTATTTTTCACTGAAAATTCTGTAACTAGATTGACTTTAATATCACATATCGTTGCCTTTCGCGAAACCCAATTCTTACTTTGGTTTTAGACAATTTAATTAAGCTTCAAAAGCTCTCGAACTTGACTGCAGGTCTTCTCATTTTCGAAAATATTTAAGAAATATTAAATTTATTTCGAAAATTTTAGCATGTTTTTAAAATATCCTGGATAATATTAATTACGACATATTAGCGAGAATCTGGTTCAGTGGACTCCGTTATCGTCTGCTTTGCTGGTGCTAAGCTCTGGTCGTTTCCACAGGTTTCGCTCCCTGCTATAAAATTGCTTCCTTACTGTCACTCTTCAGAGAATCAGACTTCATTAATCAGTGGCCTCTACACTTTCGCCACGAAATCAGAGGAGAGCGAGTTGCTCTCATTGCAGCAGTCAGTCAAGTCTGTTGAAAGCACTTAAATGTTGGTTCCAGTTTCCTGCTCTTTCTTGTCGGTTCTCAGCATTTAAATCTCAAATGATTCAACTATAAGTAAGTTTGCATTAAACGTAATATCTTCAAGCAATGAAGAATCACAACTTCTCCGTCAGTCAGTATAGGATTGGCTTTTAATCTAAATCTAAGTGAAAAAAATAAACAACTTTGTGACCTGTTTTTCTCTTTGAAGTCAATGATCAATGCAATAACTTGTCCCTCCCTCCATAGAAAATATTATTAATGAAAATACTACCATGCGTCCTAATATTTCGGAATTTGAGGTGAAGAGCTAATGGTCCCGCAAGAATATAAACATTAAGGAAAAAAGTAAAAAAGTAAAGCTATTCCTGTAACAGGCCTTGGAGTTCCATATGGTTGTGAGACGTCGAGGCTCCCACATTTTCTAGATTATCGGCTCATAGATGGCTGTGAGGTTGACAGCCTTACACTCCGGCCGCCATTTACCCCGTGAAAGATTCTTGATAGTCATTTGTTATAGGTTCAGTTGATCTCAGAGCCATAGTGCGACTGGAAGGATTAGGTAAATTGAAAAAAATAAAATGACCTCATCAGGAATTGGAAATAAGGAATTATTTTCTAAAGGCTTGTGACCATGACTTATTCATTACACAGAATTTATACTGAACATTGTTTTAGGTTTAGCATACTCAGTGTTAGAGCCTGTCTGTTCCTAATGGGTCTGACAGAGACAGAAGTTGGATGACTGACACGGATCAAGTCTCCAAAACTTGTTTTATAACAGATATACCCGAGACAATAGACAATGCCCGATATAAACTTCATGCAGCAGAATAGGAGAAGTACGACAACGTCGACGTCAGAAGGGAAGGAAGTTTTGGAGCTCCGAAACGTTCAGCTGTGACAGAATTTGGAGTGCAGTGTATCTGTATTGTCTGTGTCGACAGATTCAGTGGTCGTGTACTATGATGGAACGAAATATGTGGGCCTAGTATTTATATCCGAGGAGCTTACTTTATATGAGGCCACGTTTGTTTCCTCCCCTGACCTATTAATTTCACTTTTCATTGTCATTCTCGCTTGCGACTCGACGTTGAATCAAACTTGTCCTTAACAACTTGTTTCTGTATAGAATATAACTTATAAGTGGAATCACCACAACAGAAGTCTTTACCAAACATATTCAACCCACTTCTGATTGTCACAGTCTAGAATCATGGGATGTCATCATCGTGGATGTTCGAGCATAGCTAAATAATTAATGATTGTAAATGAGTCCTCCTTACCTAGGGGTCGGAGTTCGAGACACGTTAAGGTCAAGAATTTTCTCTTCTCCACGTCGTCCCAACAAGCCTCCTATCCAAAGGATACCGGGAGTCCTTTCTCCGGGGGTAAAGCTGCCGAGACGTGAAGCTGACTACTCAGCTCCAACTGGTTCCAAATTCAGGAAAATATGGATCTATACATCCACTCCCCCATACGCCTTCATGGCTTAGTGCTTAATTAGTTAAGCACAGGGAAAATGTTTACCTTTACCTGAGTCTTCCTTGAGAAGCCAATATATATTTTTTAATTTGCTTAGTGGTGGGTGGAGTCCAACTGGGGCCACTCGGCACGGTGGCCACTGATTGGCCTATTGTAGCCTGCCTCGGGTGATTATGATGATGGAGAATTTGGTGGAATGAGGATTGGCAGAGGAAACCGAAGTACTCGGAGAAAACCCGCCCCAGCGCCACTTTGTCCACCACAAATCCCACTTGACGAAACCCGGGATCGAACCCGGGCCGCCGCGGTGGGAAACCAGCGACTAACCGCGTGAACTATGGCCCGGCCATAAGCCAGTAATTGATCAGCAACTAAAGAAATCCCCCATTTTTTTAATCCGAATTTTTTTACCGTGTTTACAACAGGTAGCCATTGGCCACTATCCTGAGCCAGATGAATCCAATCCATACCCCACCTTCTTCCTCTAAAATCCATGTTAATTATCATTCTCCCTTCTATGTATAGGTATTATTATTGTCTATGGTACAAGTCTATTTAAAAGTACAGGAAAGCTAGGCCATCGCTCAGGCTGTTAGTAGCCAGCTTCCAACTTGGCGGTCCGGATTCGATCTCAGATCAGATCATTTAGGATTTATGATGGAGAAGGTGGAACTGGGGTAGATGTTTTGCCAGTATTTCGGTTTCCCCTGCCAATTCTCATTCCACCTACTACTTCATATTCTGTATAATTATCATCTGCGGTATCCTTTCTCGATACAGAAATAAAGAGCGTCTTTAACTAACGAAGTTACAAAATTGACAGACGGTGGAAAGTTATGGCTAATAAAAATAGAAGAACGAACAGGTTCTTCTAGAAGTGACGCTGTATTCGCTAGGTTCGAATACCGGCCGAGCCACCGACTATCCTGACCGAGGTTTTCGTTTTCTTAGTTCCTTTGGGCACATTCCGGGATGATACAACTATTAGACTACAACCGTTTCCTTCCAACTCCTAGTTTATCATTCATAAATCGTCCTCTCATTCATTGTTGTACCATCTACGTATATTTTGACGGCTCTGTGCAATAACCCACCACAAAAAATAAAAATAGGTGAGATATCCACCGGAATTTGCTCTTCATCTAATTGAACACGAATATCATTTATATCTGTTGTTTTTGTTCACATATAAAAGTATTTTCAAATGATTTATTACCTACACCCGAGATACAGTAGTTTTTACACAACAAACACAACACAGCGGGCCACAAACACATACAGGACGACATCAAAGAACCCTCTTCTCAAGAACGACAGGCGGCACACGTTTGGCCCCTGTCAAGAGAAATAATAAGAAAGACGACACGAACCTACTTGGTTTATAAATTCCAATAAAATCTTAAGAAACCAATTTACAGATATTTTAATGTATTGGAACAGCCGCTGTAGTTGTAGAAACTTTAGATTTTATACCCAAATTAATATTATATGTATATATTTTATTCATATATATATTCATAGACTAGCAGAAGGTATTTGACCGGGTAAACTAGACCAAATTAATGCAGATCCTAAAAGAAACAAGTATCGATTGGCGTGAAAAAAGATTGATTAGCAAATTGTACATGGATCAGAAAGTTAGAGTACGACTGGACAGAGGGGAGACAGGAAGTGTGCATATTGGAAGAGGAGTTCGACAGGGATGCTGTTTATCACCAATTCTGTTCAACTTGTACAGCGAATGCCTTACCAAGGAAGCTCTGGATGGGCTCGGAGACTTCAAAGTAGGAGGGCAAATTATTCAAACTGTGAAATATGCAGATGACCTTGTGTTAATGGCTAAGGAAGAAACTGTGCTACAGGGCATGATTGATAGACTAATTGAAATTGGAAGGTGCTATGGCATGGAAATGAATGTGGAGAAAACAAAAGTAATGAAAATTTCGAGACAACCAACCCCAGTCACAATAAAGATAGACCAAAAACAAGTGGAGAATGTGAAATGTTTTAAATATTTGGGTAGCTTGTTAACAGATGATGGAAGGTGTACTTGTGAAATTAAATCCAGGATTGCCATGGCAACAAAAGCTGCATTTGGCAAGAAGAATCTTTTTACCAGCAGATTAGACTTAAATTTGAGGAAGAAACTAGTGAAATGCTACATTTGGAGCATAGCTCTGTATGGGGCTGAAACATGGACACTTAGGGCAGTAGATCAGAAACATCTGGAAAGTTTTGAAATGTGGTGTTGGAGAAGGATGGAGAAGATCAGTTGGACCGATTATGTGAGAAATGAAGAAGTGTTAATTAGAGTCAGTGAGCAGAGGAATATCCTACACGAAATAAGAAAACGGAAGGCTAATTGGATTGGTCATGTTTTACGCAGAAACTGCCTTCTAAAAGAAGTTATCGAAGGAGAGATGGAGGGGCGGATAGAAGTGACAAGAAGACGAGGAAGAAGACGTAAGAAGATGCTGGATGACCTTGGGGACAGAAGAGGATACTGTCATTTGAAGGAGAAAGCTCTAGATCGTATTAAATGGAGGAATTGTTTTGGAAGAGACTGTGGACCTGTCGTCTTGACAGATTACTGATGATGATGATGATGTTGATGATGATGATGATATTTTAACGTTCAGAACATATATTGTAATACGAAGTATTAGTAACTATCGTAGTAACTTCCAACTATGTTGATGTAAAGGTGTCTCTCTGATGATGGTCTCTGAAGACCGAAACATGTAAGGGCATAAGTAATTGAAATAAGAAAAATCTTCACCAGTCACCCTAGACGGAACTGTTTAATTTTTCGGGACAATACATTATTCCTTCCATTGCTCTGTAAATCACCCTTTATTCCAGTCGGAGACCATAAGATTATTAAGCTCTGGATGCTCTGCCCTCTCACGTATTTGGATTACTTCAAGTGAAATTAATCCTAGAGACTGAGTCAGAGTCAGAGTCAGGGTCAGAGTTACTTTACGATTGGCGGTTTACCGCTAATCAGTTCTTCATGGAGCCAGTCCCCTATAGGCTCACGACCAGGGTGTTTTTTTATTTTGCAATTGAACCAGTGTTGTTATAATCCTTACGCAACATTCTCTCTCCTTATCTCTTCGCCTTTTTCAAGTGTATGTGTCACACGTGTAGCATGTAATTGAAAATCCTTCCTTGTTCACTATATACAAATCCTCTGCCAGTTCAAGTTTTGCAAAGCAAATCATGTCTACCTTACTCATCTTATGCTACAACGGCAACCTAGTCACTTAAACGTTCGATCCCGCGTCTGGTCCAGTGGGATTTGTGGTGGACAAAGTGGCGCGTGGCCGGGTTTTCTCCGAGGACTTCGGTTTCCCCTGACAATTTTCATTCCACCAAATTCTCCATCATCATAATCACCCGGGGGAGGTACAGTAGGCCAATCAGTGGCCGCCGTACCGAGTGAACCCAGTTGGACTCCAACCCCCACTAAGCGAATTAAAAAAAATTAGTCACTTAAACGGTCTTAGCTTGACCGCCGCCTAGTTTCAGCCTCTAATGTTTTCTATGTCTGATTTAGCCTTTTCATATGCTAGGAACATGTTCATTCTAATGATTTTATATTACTTCTGTTTGTTGACTGTACAAATTTCTTCTAACCAATACATAAAAATTCAGTTCTTACTTCACAGGAAACGGTAAACATCTCGCTACAAAGACCAAGAGGTTAATGCTGTTATGGGAAAAGCCCGCTTTCTATTGTGAGAATCATACAAAACACAAAAGTACGCTCTGTGGGCAGAATACAGTGTTCTAGCATTAATGCGATCGGTACATAAAGTAACTGCTCGGATTTAAAAGGTTGTATCGATTTCTAACGATTCGATTTCACAGTGGAAATGTCAACTTCATTAAAGCCTTGCTTTGGGACTAATGGTTCGGTGTCATGCTTTTCAGGTCCCTCAGTTGCATTGTTATTTAGGAGCTGAACGATTTTCTGCCCGAACACGACGGAAGTCTACAAGCAGGGCATTGTTTTATAAGATGTATCTTAGGCTTGTATCTGTTCTTAAGTTTATTTATTCTCTTACTTAAATCGGTATCTTTCTTTGCAGTTTTCTTCCAACTCAGCGACTCTCTTGTCGAGAAGCTCTCGTTTATTCATGAATGTTTCAGATTTTACATGTCTTATATGTCTGTCCTTGTTCAACTGGTTACGAACTTAACAGGCATTGCTTTCTGGCATTCTTGTTTCATTCTGCAAACTCTAAGAGTTCTGAATCAAGCCAAGACGAAAGAACACTATCTTCTGTAGTCCGTTGAAAATAACCGATTTTTCGGAGGATCATTTCGCCTCCTGCTTCAAGGTTCAATTCCATCGTCCGATCTTCTAGAAAATAGAAAACACAACGTTTTGGAAACTGGATCTGTTTCCGTCCTCAAGTGGGACGGGACGGAAAGACACTTACTCAGTTAGGTCCCCGGGAAATACGTAACCTCAGTCACTTTCCTAGAATACCGGACGATGGAAAGAGCCCCCAAACCCAGCAGAACCCTTTAGAATCTATCCTACAGGCCTATACATTTCTAAATTTCGAACTGTCAGTGATCATATCTTTCAAATCTCACCCAGATCTTCCTGAAGAATCCGCAGGTTTCCGGGGCCTTTGTAAGAGTTCCGTAAGGTACACAATATTATCTCGGAGAAAAGCCTGTTATCCTTAGGACCGACCCTTAGTGCCCGTGTTCTTATGACACTGGGCCCATTTAACATGCATAATCATATATATATATGAAAATACGTAAATACGTAAAAAGGCAAAAAAAAATGTAAATCTATCCCTGTAACAGGCCAGGGAGGCCCATATGGTTGTGAGACGTTGAGGGTCCAACGTTATCTAGACAATCGGGTCAGAGGTGGCGGTAAGATTGCCAGCCTTAAACACCGACCGCCCTTTACCCCCAAGAAGATTCCTGGTACTCATTTCTGTTAGAGGCTGAGTCGACCCCAAGGCCATAGTGCGGCTGGGAGGATTAGGTAAATTGAAAAAATCCACCTCATCTGGACTCGAACCCTCAACCTTCCGGCTTGTAGTATAGTGCCTCAACCAACTACGCTACCGCGTGCTCCCTATATAAATATATGTAATGCTAAAAATATATATATATAAGCTAGGAGTATCATTGCCAAACTTGGGGAAAATATCCCTTTCTTTACGTTCTCGTCGAATGAGGTTCAGTTCTATTTATATCGCTCCCATTTATCATGCACTTCTGTCTGAAACAGTATAAAAATGCGAGAACTTAAGAGCATACGTATAATGCATCAGAGAGAGAGAGAGAGGGGGGCGGTAGTGGTGATTGATTAGCCGGACGACACTGGACTGTGCGCAGAAACGAGTTTTGTTTACCAGCGAGTACTTGAGCTTTTGAGTGCAATCACCAGCAGTAATTGATTGAGTGACTGTTATTAAACGCATTCCGATGATGTTTGGCTCGTGTCTGCTGAGCATGTGTTGCAGTGAAACAAAGTTCTCACTACACTACGATATTAATATTCACATGGGACAACAGTGCTTCATGGTTATAATTGCTTTAATTTAGCATCTGAATGGCAGTCATCCACACGTGATTACTCAGTTTTTAGAACAAATCTGTGTAGATATTTTAGCCTGCTTTTATTATTAAAAAATAAAAGTAGGCTTATGCGATCTCAGTTCAATCTGTCCGTCTGTATATCCCCCTTTATCAGCATCTGAAAGTCTGAACCAATCTCTCTGAAACTTGGTATGTATGTTATGTCACCTGAGGTTATCTCAGTGGCGTCCTTCATAAATTCTGCCCATCTCTCTGTGTTTCTGTGTTGTGATAATTGAACAAAAAAAATTATGTTATGAGTACATCTTCAAACTTCTACATTCAACAGTCAACCGTTACGTCTAGAATACAATCGTTGTAAAAGGAAACAAAAGGAAGTTTTTTTACTGTATTAAAATGACGTTTTATAATTTTAATACAGTGCTCTGTTACAGTAATACTTTGAATCATATATTAAATAATTTATATATATATATTTTTTTTACGACTGGACAGAGGGGAGACAGGAAGTGTGCAGATTGGAAGAGGAGTTCCACAAGGATGCTATTTATCACCAATCTGTTCAACTTGTACAGCGAATGCCTTACCAAGGAAGCTCTGGATGGGCTTGGAGACTTCAAATTAGGAGGGCAAATTATTCAAACTGTGAAATATGCAGATGGCCTTGTGTTAGTGGCTAAGGAAGAAACTGTGCTACAGGGCATGATTGATAGACTAATTGAAACTGGAAGGTGTTATGGCATGGAAATGAATGTGGAGAAAACAAAAGTAATGAAAATTTCGAGACAACCAACCCCAGT
>NW_019721529.1:46287-89462 GCF_002891405.2 Cryptotermes secundus
AGAAATGAAGAAGTGTTAATTAGAGTCAGTGAGCAGAGGAATATCCTACACGAAATAAGAAAACGGAAGGCTAATTGGATTGGTCATGTTTTACGCAGAAACTGCCTTCTAAAAGAAGTTATCGAAGGAAAGATAGAGGGGCGGCTAGAAGTGACAAGAAGACGAGGAAGAAGACGTAAGAAGATGCTGGATGACCTTGGGGACAGAAGAGGATACTGTCATTTGAAGGAGAAAGCTCTAGATCGTATTAAATGGAGGAATTGTTTTGGAAGAGACTGTGGACCTGTCGTCTTGACAGATTACTGATGATGATGATATATATATATAAATATATATAATTTTCTATTATATTATATACCACAAAAATCGAAGCCTTAAGATTCATTATGTATTTTTTCAGTAGGGTTATCTATTTCGACTTTTCGACAGTTTGAACAATTATCGTAACCTAAGAGCGAATAGTTACATGTAAATAAAATATTCTTATTTTATAATGGAAGAGCTCATCGCATTCTAGATTATGTAATTTACAATTTATTCTGTGGACGCCCATTGAAGTGTACACTGTATGTTATGTAGACTTTCCAAGACAGCTTTTTTGTCCAGATTCTTGCAAACTTGCTGTTCTACGGTTAGCTGTATAACTCGAGGAGCAGCTGAAAAGGCGTAATTATCATAATTTATACTTGGATATCCCTGTTTCAGTATTCGATCAAAAGATTTTCGTGATTTTCCTCGTTCCTTCCAGGAAAGTGCAGACACAGATAATACGCGTAATAGGTCACCACCACTATCTTCCGTACCATAAAGCTAAACTTGTTTCTGTGCTCAACGAATTAAGCACTACGCCATGAAAGTGTTTAAGGGAGTGGCTGTATAGATCACATTTTCTTGGCCTCAACACTAGCTGGAGGTGAGTGGTCAGCTTCACACCTCGGCCGCTTTACCTCCGGGGAAAGTGTCCCCGGTACCCATTGGATATGAGGTTGGGTGGACCCCAGAGTCGGTCTAGACAATTTGGAGAAGAAAATACTTGATCCCACCGGGACTTGAACTCCGATCCCTCAGTCTTCCAGGCCGTAACCAGTCGCTCTACCGACTGAGCTGCCCCGGATCCTATTCCATGCCCAACTAAATTGCCTGTAACCCTCTAATTGCCCGCTACAATATATAATTTATAACACGTCGTTCAGTAGACGAAGAGGCTCAGAAAATCAAAGGACCGAGTAAGCAACACTCAAGATAAGAATATTTATGTACCTTGCATGCATGATTTTAAATGGTGCTGGAAGATTTACAAGTAACGTTTAATATGACTGAGAGGTAAATTACCATTTTACCGATCAGGTATTCAGCTTTGCTAATTAGCATATGTGATAGCGGCTCCTCATTCTGTCTCTGTTTTTGCTTGGCGAAGGAATGATAAATATCAGAATTACAGAAAAATATGAGAGTAGGAAGTGGAACAGAAGGGGAAGTTAAAAAAGTCCGTGTAGTTTTTGGCGAGCTTGGGATGAAAATCGATATTAGGATCGAGAAACGAGCGAGATAACATCGCTAAGCATTGTTCAGAAGAGCTAATGGCTAGCACAACAAATGGGCACAAAGTGCGATTCGCTAGAAAAAAACATAAAAGCGTTGAAAACTCGGCCTAATTGGAAAGCCGGATGTAGGCTTCACAGCAGCGCCTGAAATATCGCATATTTTAAAATATTTTCCTAATCCTCATAATGGAAGTACAGAGAGGGGGTTTTTATAGACTTTAAAAATTCTACTGCTACATTTCTAGAGAGATATTCTACAACATAGGTTTATTCATCGAATTCATGCTTAATTCAGGAAGCAGATAATACAAAATGCAATATTCTCAGAGCATTAAATATGTGACAAACACTTTTTAATCTCCAAAAAGTCATTATGACTATTACATACTAATTCTCATAATGACCTTATATTAGTCCATGAATAAACAATGTTTCTTTACTACGTATCCAAATATATTTTCTTTAAAATTTTCTGATTATAATATCTACTAAAATAATTACAATTCTTTCATATGTTAGAATAGCATATTTGGATATTCGGAGTTCTAATTATTTACAGAAATCACTAACAACCTCTGTCATCATTAATTGCACTGTGCACGTGCATTGTGCACGTTGCTTCCTCGCTCGTGGATTTCTTGTACCCTGAAAATGGAGGCGATACGTTCCTCCGAAACGTCGGTTAACACAACATGTGCACGGCGCCACATCCCAGAAGACGGCATTCTTCAGGTTTACATTGAATTCGGAGGTACCTCTTCCTTCTTTCCGTTCAACTTTGTCTTCTCATCGACTGTTCAAAACGTGAAAAATAAAATATACTGGTTTGATATAAATCTATGAAACAAAAAAAAAACCCCGTGATTTTAGTCCGCAATCGAACTATACCGACTGAGCGACCGCCGCTCGTCGGCGAAGATTATTGCCAACTTTTGCGGATAGAGGATGTCGCGTGGTCAGCGCAACGGATCCCCACGGCCGTTAATTTCGGTTTTCTAGATCGGAGTAGCTATTTCCTTGAAATAGCTCCTCAGTTATCCTCACGAGGCTGAGTAGACCCCGTTACAGACTCGCTACTTCGCAGAAAATCTGGTAACGCCGGGATTCGAACCCGGACCTCTGGATCTATAGCCACGAAAGCTGACCTCTAGATCACAGAGGCGGTTCTGTAAATCTATTTCTTTATTTATATGCATATGATACTTGCTTCCTCACCCTGTAGGAAGAAAGGTGCTGAAGTGTCTGAGGACAAAGTACTGAGTAGAATAGGAGAATATTTGATCCTAGAGAGAGAGAGTAAGTCAAGCATAAAGAAATTTGCATAACGAGCTTCAAAATTTCTAGAGGGAGAGTGTTATATAGATTTTCACTTAAGAATAATATATTCCGGGACGTGAAGACCTGCAGTCTGGTAGCAGACGTTTTCTTATGTTTCGGTAGATATTCTAACACCTTCTTCAATACAAATGAGTAAACTAAGTAAGAGCAGAAGTACACTCGGCACACTTATTGAGACGTTATTCGGAATACTCTTCAAACTTGAAGTTACAGGCCGACTATAATTTCTACCAACCTACACGTCGTCACATACCAGGATGTATGTGACTACAGCCGTGAGAACCTCTAATCTCGCATTAATTTTCAATGTTATACACTTTCGACAAGTGGTTTTCCGAAATTCAATATTTGGTCGCATGTAGCATGCCATTACTGCATGTCCCACTTCTATCACATGTAAATGCGATACGTCCTAGTTAAAAAAAACAATAAAATAAAGTAAAAATGAACAAAGCCTAGTTAAAATTTAGTTAAGAATTTTTCAATATTTTGCCTGGGGGCTGTCGTCTCTTTATCTGGACACCACTGCGTCGATTTCCTTTTTCCGGATTACTTACGAGCGGCGTGGCTATTTGTATGTATCTCTCGAAATATTTATGTATAAGTAGTTATCGTCTGTAATACGTAAAGGATATATTCTATATTTGTTTACTTCATTATACTCATATATTCCTCCTGCCTGCAGGCTCCTCACCCTGCCTGTGTAATGGTGTTCCGTGTATGTAAACGGGTTCACTTTACATCATGTCTAACTCCCGAAATCAGAAGTACACATTACCCATCACCTGTTTCTCTCGTCATGAAGTGTCTGGCAGGGGTGCAGGGTTCAGTGTGGAGCTCCATGTGGCAGAATCTGTTGTAGCCTACCGCCCGTGTGGGTTTTATCCGACAACCTCCGGAATACGAGGTACAAGGCTCGTGGACCGGCGCTGTGTTGACGGCAATCAGCTGCGCTTGGTTTGCTTTCTTTTGACCCAGCCCATACCCAGCAGTTTGGTGTAGGTCAGTTCTGACGTAGTTAAAGTATGAAAGGAAAGGAGTCTGTTCCTGGCTGTGTTACAGCAAGAGCTTCTACCCCCTCCGCCCCGTCACTCAAATTCCACTCGTCTCAGGATTCGGGTTCTTTGAGCGTAGTTCGGTTTAGACGAATGAGGTTCAGAGTTCGGATTCCGGTTGACGTGTAGTTCTGGGCTCGTATGAGGACCTCGGAGATTCCATACAGCTTGTCGAGAAGAATAGCTGACAGGTGTTTCAAAGGAATGAGTTGCATTCATTTGTTCACTCATGGAGTTGAGCTCTTCTTGAGACGCTGCACATTGTGCAGCTACTCAAGAATTTCCCAGCGTTTTATGGAACCCGAAGTTTCATTACCATGTTCACAACTGGTCCCTATCCTGAGCCAGATCAATTCAATCGATACCATCCCAGCCTATCTCTCTAAGATCCATTTTAATATTGTCCACCTACCAACGTCTTGGTCTTCCCAGTGGTCTCCTTCCTTCCGGCTTTCCCACCAATATACTATATGCATTTCTCGTCTTCTCCATTCTTGCTACATACCCTGCCCATCCCATCCTCCTTGACTTGATCTTTCTAATTATACTTGGAGAAGAGTATAAATTATGAAGCTCTTCATTATGCGGTTTTCTCCAACTTCCTGTCACTTCATCTCTCTTCGGTACAAATATTCTCCTCAGCACCCTGTTCTCAAACACCTTCAGTCTATGTTCCTCCCTTAATGTGAGAGACCAAGTTTCACACCCATACAGAACCACAAGCCAAATTATAGTTTTGTATATTCCAATGTTTATGTTTATGGGCAGCAGACGAGAAGACAAAAGCTTTTGGACTGAATGGTAACAAGCATTACCCGAATTCAGTCTCCTCTTAATTTCCTCCTGAATCAGGTTTTGATTTTTTATCGTCGTTCCAAAATATCTGAACTGCGTCTTATTTGCATTGGTCTTGAAAGTATAACATTCGGAACTTGAAACCACTGAAATTATATTCAAAGAGATATTCAGTTGTTCTTTAAGACACAAAACAAAGTTTGCACTGAAGTCGGCATATTTGCTAGAGACTGAAATGTAGATCATTCGCTAGAAAAAAACAAGTAAAAAAAATGCACGTTCTGTATACATAAATTAGAGTTTAGAAACTTGCTGTGTTGTTATTTTTTTTCCTTGGCACTACAGCCCCAGTGGGCCTAGGCCTACCTCCATGAACTTCTTTCACTTCAGTTTTTCTAGATCTTACAAATTCGGTATGACTCCTTGGGCGGGTGATCAGCTCGTCGCAAGGCCTCTACCTGTACACAAACACAGAAAAACGCACACAAACTAAACATCCATGCCCTGAGTGGGATTCGAACCCACGATCCCGACTTCCGAGCGAGCGAAGACATTACATGCCTTAGACCGCTCAACTACAGCGACCTGCAATGTATAAGAATAATATATAAGAATTCAGTTCGTACCTCACAGGAAACAGATCCGAACCCACGATCCCGGCTTCCGAGCGAGCGAAGACTGTGCATGCCTTAGACCGCTCGGCTACCGTGACCGGCGTGTTGTTATTTTATAATCAGGTAAATATGGCTTGAATTTCATAATTAAGGACAGATTCTAATTGCATCTTTTAAGGAAACTGTGCCCATGTTCCCCTGGAAACGACAGGGCTATGTTGCATTTCACGAATGTTTACTTCATTACTTACTTTCAAATTGAGGGCAATCCCGTTGCATTTTGGATGGGAAAACAAGACAGGAACGTTTTATTGTTTTGCTGCTGCCAGAAGAGAAGCCTGCCCCAGATTAAACGTCTCACCATTTGCATCGTCTTTTCTAGCGTCAAACAGAATCATGGGAAAGAAAATAAGTGTTGGATTTGAGGTTACCACAGCGGTGACTCTGCAGTTTACGGTCTCTGAGGTGTAACGGCAAGTAGTTCGGAGAGAGACTGACATTTCGGAGGAACATATCGACTCCATCTTTAGGGTCGAAGAGTAATCAGAGCAAGAAGCCAATAAAAATACTGTGACATGTTGACCCTACCCCCCCCCAGCTGCACGTAGCGGTAACATAGCGCTCGCGTAATAGGCAAGTAATCACCCCGCATCCTGGTAGCTATGCAACGCGCAACGCGCGGTGACGTCACGAGCGGAGCCGAAGATAGCCGAGCGGAGCCGAAGATAGCCGAGCCCCCGCAACCTGGTAACTATGCAGTGCGAGTCAACAGCGGTGACGTAACAGGATGACGTGGCACTCATTACGCAACAAGCAAGCACTGCAGCTATATAAGTGAGCTGCACAGCGGCTGCGAGTCAGTTGTACTGTGACAGTCGCCGAGTGTGTTATCAACAGTTCTCAAGGCAGCAGCCTGCGAGTGTGCGATAACTAAGAAGTCAGCGAGCGGAAGACTTATTGTGTGCTTTCAAGACATAGTGAGTGCTGTAGTACAGTTATAATTGGAGTGTGTAATTCAGGGAGGCTGGTATAGCTCCCGCGTTATTAGTACGTGAATACAAGTGAAGATCGTGTTAAGAGACTTTGTTGTAGGGTTTGTAAAGTGTGGAAACCCGTAATATTGTCATAATTAATTGTAGCCGTTATTTGTAGATTGTTAAATAAACCAATTAACCATCTCTACGGCGTCTTCTGTAAAGAAACATGTTACACTGGTGTCAGAAGTGGGATCAGTAACGAAACACGTTACAATACCTTGATGAAGCGGATGGCATGTGGGAATATGGCAGGTTCCGTTCTCCCACAATCTGAGCAAGATATGTATAGTGTACAGTGTAAAAGGTAAAGTTGTCTCTGTGCTTAAGTTACTAAGCACAACCCCAGAAGGCGTATGGAGGAGTGGACATGTACGTAGGTCCATATTTTCTTAACCTTGCACTAGCTGGAGGTGATTGGTCAGCTTCACTCCGCGGCCGCTTTACCCCCGAGTATGAGACCCCCGATACCCATTGGATAGGAGGCTGGGTGGTCCCAGTGCCGGTCTGGAAGACGTGGAGAAGTGAAAATTCTTACCCCACCGGGACTCGAGCTCCGACCCCCTCGGTCGTTCAGCCCGTAGTCAGTCGTTATATCTACTACACTATCCCGGTTCCTATATGTAGAGTGTATTCTTATTAAAGAAATTAGTCGACATGGAAATGAACTAGCCTCATGCCTCTGGTGACAACAGCATTATTGCTGTCAAGTACTGCAAACATAATTCACATGCAAAATGAACCATTTCCATGAATACTAAGTAACGTTCAGAAGCGCACTAAAGGCGTGTTACTGCAAGATACACATGCGACCAGGTTGATTAGATGAGTAGTCGGCCCATGATAACGGATTGGGAAATGGATGAACGTTATGTAACGCGGTTGTGGTGCAAGTAAAGGTGTAGCAGTCAAACTGTGGCAAATTTGAAATAAGTTACCATACCAGTGTTCTTCCTGCAGCGGCCCAGGGTTACCAGTACAAGCACGATGCAGTACACCTGCAGAGATTCAAATCAGATACAGGTGCTCCGCCATGCAAGTGAGCTGTTTAGTAAGTATCGTCACGATTTAGGGGTGCGACTATAGATGAGGTAGGCCGCGCCATAGCTCAAGCGGTTAGTCGCTGGCTTCCCACCGCGGCGGCCCGGGTTGGATCCCGGGGTCTGGTCAAGTGGGATTTGTGGTGGACAAAGTGGCGCTGGGGCAGGTTTTCTCCTAGTACTTCGGTTTCCCCTGCCAATCTTCATTCCACCAATTGCTCCACAATCACCCTCACCTATCATCTGGGGCTAGTACAATAGGCCAGAAGTGGCCGCAGTAGAAGGGACGTAGTTCCAACCCACTAGCAATTAAAGAAATAGATGAGGTATGGATTGAATATTGGAGTTATTGACCACTTTTATACACCACTCGGAATTATATTTTACAGATCAGTGGCACATACAGACTAGTGTTCTCTGTCTATTACAGTCTCCACTAGGTGTTTCCTGACAACGGATTTAACACAGGAACTATAACAGTCTCACTGAATTACACACTCCACATGTCACACATAAAGTCTTCTTTTCACAGCACCACTCTTGCAACTATTTCCTTCACAGCTTCCCGTACAGAACTGCCTCTCATCTAATTCGTTCACTCACCAACCACTTCACTTCGCTCAACTGAACTGCACTCAGCCGGCCCTGGGGTCCTCGCTACATAGCCTCAGGGCGGACCCAACAGAAAACACCGTCTCTAACATTACTCTGTTATTTTAGGCGTATTTATTATTGTTGCATGCGTGTATGTTGTGGGCATTGCTTACCAACGGCCGCTGTTTACAGAGTCATCGCTTAGCAACGAGTATATACTCCACAATATATTTGTATTTAATTAAAAGACACTATATAATTTTAAGATAAGTTTAGGTTCTGAAGAACTGTAATACGTATTCAATAAATAGCGAGGATGAAGCGGAGTGCTGTCGTGACCTATGCAAAGCACCATACGAATATTTGCCCCGATGGACTGGACGTAAACAGGTTAAGGGTTGTCGTGACCAAAATTTATTCTTGCCTATTAACTAAATATCAGCGTGTTTGAGGCGGAATATCTCTGTCAATGTCTATTGAAACTGGATGTTGGCTGGATAACCTGTTTGGATTCCTGGCGGAAACATGGAGTTTCCCCTTCACCACCACAGTTATGAGCCTTATTCAGGCTCCTTTGCAATGGATATCAGGGATAAAACAACCAGAAAGTGGGGATGATCGGTATCTTGCATTAATTTCGCGGTCAGCAGTGCATGGAGATATCCACCAGGTCTCGCATACATCTTCATGGAGAGGTGCTTAATTGGCTAATTACCTGATTACGAATTTAGTTACCCGCATAATGGAATTTGCATAATTGTAATTTGCTGATCATAGTGGCCGCGCCGTCTAAGGCATGAACTGTCTTCGTCCCTATAAAAACTGGGGTCGTGGGCTCAAATCCCACTTGAGGCATGGATGTCTGTGTGCGTTTGTTCTGTGTGTAGGTAGCGGCCTTGCAACGGGCTGATCCCCCGTCCAAAATCCTACGGACTCTCTATAGATTAAGAAACTTGGTCAAAGCCCAACAAAGTACTTTGGACTAAGAATAATTGCAATTTAGCCTATTGTCATGCGTGTAAAGCCGAAAGCATATCAGGGCGTTGTCATAAAACGAATTGAATCTGTGAGTTCAGGAACTGAGGGCTGCATATAAATACTGTTGCAATATACATTTCTCTGTCTTAATATACATGTCGGAAACTGCTACCTTCCTCAACAACTGTGAGTTGTCATAAATCAAGATTATCTGTTCATTTCCATACAATGATTTTAATGGGGTTTAGAGTCTGATTGCAGATTGCCCAGAACAAAAATAAGAGCGAAAATATCCCATCCATTAGGGAGTTTATTTCTAAAGGTAATTACCTTTATCGGTGCCTATTATCAATTTTCTGAATTAACCATATTTACTCTCAATTTATGATAGCAACTTTAAGAGAGAATTTGAATGCATGTACGCCTAAACTTTATCCCAGAACATTTCAGTTTTAACACCGTTATGTGGTGTCAGAGATAAAATTTTACGTGGTATTTGTGTTTCTATCTTAGAGCGTTAAGCACATTACGAGAAAAATACTTTGTTCGGTAACTTACTCAGATACTGACATATTATACGTAAATTTAGTCTTAATAAAAAATTAATTGAACATTGTAAAAAATAAACAAAATCATGAACTATGTTAGCGCCAGAATTCAGATAAATTCAACAGTTTCTGGATTATGTTAATTTCACTTGTAAAGGTATCCAACAAGATATTATTTCCATAAGAATGCAGGGCGGATGCACGAGGTAAAGTAGTTGGTTCAAGCACTACGCTACAAGCCGGAAGGTCGCGGGATCGAATCCCGAAGAGGTAGATTTTTTTTTCAATTTACGTAATCCTTCCAGCCACACTGTGGCCCTAGGTTCGACTCAGCCTTTAACAGAAATGAGTACCAGGAATCTTCCTAGGAGGGTAAAGGGCGGCTGGCGCGTAAGGCTAACAACCTTGCCGCCATCTGTGAACCGATTGTCTAGAAAATGTGGAAACCTCAACATCTCACAACCCTATGTGCCTCCACGGCCTGTTACAGGGATACTTTTACTTTTTTTAACAATGTAAGACCATTGAGACATAGACCTGATCCGACCTAGAAATGAATCCCTGCCTCATCCCAGAATCGAAATCAGATATTCCAGGCCGTAGCCACTCAGCCCGAGTGCAGGATATAACAGTCCAACTCCGACAACAGACCAGTTAGTTAGTATCCGATAAGAGACCAGTCAGTTTAGCTTCGACGAGAGCTAAGTACAGTTGAACTCCGAGCAGAGCAGAAGACACCTCACCGAGATTAGGGGTGCGAGAGTGTACAACACGGAAGAGGAAATGTCTGAGGACGTTACAAGTGCGAATAATTGTATTTGAGAGTGGAAAGAGCGTTCGTTCAATAAATATTCTTCCAATTCCGAGACCCACGTAAATTTTCTTGTCTCGTTGCTTAGGAAACATATGACAATATATTAATGACTTTTTAAGAACATTTTAACTGACTTTGTAGTGAGTTCAATGTCAGTTTGTTCTCATAGAAAATAAAAAAGTGCCTTGCATTATAGACGGAGCAGAAATTGCAAGAGTAATTCCTATTTTGAAATTGCTGAAAAGAAAAGAAAACTTTATTTACAGTTGGTGTGTGCCGAGGTTCGAGCTGAGTACCTCTGAGTACCTTTTGAATCCTGGTATATTACTACGTCTGTATTAAGCAATTTAATTTATGAAAGAATATATTACCACCGCCGGTCACAGTAGCCGAGCGGTCTAAGGCATGTACTGTCTTCTCTCGCTCTGAAGCCGGGATCGTGGGTTCGAGGGTTCGAATCCCACAGAAGGCATAGATGTTTGGTATATTTATATGTTTATTCTGTCTTTGTACTGTCCTATGTTTAGGTAAAGGTCTTGCGACGGGCTGATCACCCGTACAAGGAGTCCTGCCGTCTGTAAAATGATAAATGAAACTAAGAAACCAACCCTGTGCTCCAAAGTGAGAGCGAAGAGGAAGAAAAAAATATAACCACCAATAGTATTTGTTCGTTTCGAATGTTAAGTCATTTCTGCGGTTTATGACGCGGCGTCGAATTAGTCAGCACGCAGTACGCCCAGAATTTGACGTAATATCCTCTCCGCTAGTACGATGAGCGTCAAGCGAGACTGTAAATTAATTCAAGCAGTGTATCTTCTACGTATTAGCGGCATAAAGCGTAAATCATAACGCGTGGATTAGTACCTGCTGTTGTGTGTAGTAAATCGGATATTTTATCTTCTTCTTTTGGGCGTGTTCTCTTCCTGTTAAACATGGTGGAAATCTGCATAGTTAGTTAAATCTGTTACCATAGAAAAAAAAATTCAACCATCGAGCGTGAATTTTATATTAAAGACGCTATTTGAATGCTGTTCTCTCAGAAAGTTTATACTACGAGCCTTGATTTGTTAAATGGACGTGGCATTTTGATAGCTAATTCGCATTTGGTAATCTTTTCAAGTAAATAACCTACAATTTTAAAATCAGTTTCAGGATAAGCCTCTTTGGTTTAAATACATTTCGAATTCTCTGGATTGAGTATATGCATATTTTATTTGCAGAACCTTTAATCTCGGCAGTTATACGAGAGAGGCTCCACTGCCGAATTGTTACTCTCTCTCTCTCTCTCTCTCTCTCTATATATATATATATATACACACACACACACACACATACACACACACATGCATATAGTCTTCAGTGCGACTTCACAGGTTATTGGTTGAATCANTATAAAATTTCGTTACAATTGGTGATATTGATATGTGTATGAGCGACTATAGACGGGGTTTGGATTGGTGACTCGATTTACTGAGCACCTATACACTTACTTACGACTCGTGACTACACTTTACAGATCATTGGCACAAACAGACTAGTGTCCTCGGTCTATTACAGTGTCCACTAACCGTTTACTGGTAACAGATTTTAACACAGGAACTAAAACAGTCTTACTGAACTGCACACTCCAGATATTACACATGAAGTATCCTCCTCACAGCCAGACTTTCAACTGAACACTCACGCAACTAATCCTTTTCTTCACAGCCTCCCGTACAGATCTTACTTTGTCCCTTAGGCCGCGCCATAGCTCAAGCGGTTAGTTGCTGGCTGCCCGGGTTCGATCTCGGGTCTGGTCAAGTGGGATTTATGGTGGACAAAGTGGCGCTGGGGCAGGTTTTCTCCTAGTACTTCGTTTTCCCCTGTCAATCTTCATTCCACCGATTGCTCCACAATCACCCTCACCTATCATCTGGGGCTGGTACAATAGGCCAGAAGTGGCCGCAGTGCAAGGGACTTAGTCCCACCTCACTAGCATTAAAAAATTGCTTTGTCCTTTGCTTATAACATCTCGGCACGGACTACGTACGAAGTACCCCGTTTCCAACAGTCATTCTATTGTTGTGTCCGTATTCATTGCAGAGGGTATGTGTTTACCGGGTCGTTGCCCAGAAACGGTCGTTGTTTACAGAGTCACCGCTTAATAACGGGTCTATAATAATACCACAATAAATTATACGGATAGGATATTATGTTGGAAATTTTTATCGTCTCAAGTATGAGTGTTTTAATATACACTATATCATTTGTATGAAACAATGGACATTTTCCATCAAACCATTCATATAAGTAACCGCTGAAGCGATTACATTTATAGACAGAAAGACCAGAATATCACAGAGTGCATACGGGAACTGAGTTTTCAGGCCTCTGCGAGTTGGATTTCTTGGAATTTCAGCTGTAATATTAACAACTAAAAAAAAAACTTTAGTCCGAAAGCGAAATATACCGACCGAGCGACCGCCGTCTGTCGGCGAATTTGTGTCGCGTGGTCAGCCCAACGGATTCCCACGGCATTTAATCTCGGTTTTATAGACCGGAGCCGCTACTTTTCCATTCAATTAGGTCCTCAATTATCCTCAGAAGGCTGAGTTCACCCCATTCCAGATCCACTACTTCATAGAAAATCTGGTAGCGTCTAGAATCGAAACCGGCACCTCTGGATCGGTAGCCAGGAATTCTGACCACTAGACCAGAGAGGCGGTCTCAATGTTAAGAACTATTACATAGAGAAATACTAAAAATATTAGACAGTACCGCCTTGACGTGCTCTAGATAACATACGTAATAACATGTATCTGAACTCTTTTAAGATGTGGCATTTGAAAACCAACATGAATCCCAATTTAATGGAATATTGGGGTAGGTGTAATGTGCTGCACTGGCATGCATAAGCGCTACATTTCAATCCGACGTATCAAGAAGCAAAGGTAATAAATAATTTCATGTGTCTACAGGCATATAAGAATGCTACAATGAATGGGGTTTATGATAAGATCAATGATTGCGATCGGAGTTATCAACAAGTGTGATTTATATTTTTGTGCTTTGTAAATTCTCTCACTGCTCTTTGTGTATTATATATGTTGTGGTCAGTCGGAATGGCTCTAATCTAACATTATAAGTAGATAATAAGGTGAAATAAAACGGCCTCCGTAGTCTAGGGGTAACGTTCCCACCTCATGACTCAAGGTACGCGGGTTCAAACCCGGCGGAGGTCGTGGAATTTTTAAGGGCGGGAAAATTCATGGAACAAGTCCTCCGGGAGGGACTCTAAGCCGTGGGTCCCGTGTCGTAGCTTTACGGCACGTAAAAGAACCTCATGCCTCAAGGAGGCCTCTGAGCCAAATTATAAAGAACATTTCCCGCCCAACAAGAGTCTCTAACGCCTCTGGTAGATGGGGGAAGCATCTAGATACCGCTGAGCCAGTAGAGGCCTAACTCACTGGCTGAGTCGGGACTGATGGCACGCACCAGTGTCAGTATAGAGACTGGTAGAATATCACAGGGGGACGTACAATAGACCACTGGTCGCGGTTCATGGGGAAACCCACCCCCTCCAATAATAATAATAATAATAATAATAATAATAATAATAAGAAATAATTGTGACCTCAGACTGTAATGTATGCGGCCTTAGGTCTGAAAATTCTGTAATGTTCCGTGTGTACAGTTCTGATGCCTCTGACCTTCTGTCCGCTGCTACGGCTGTTTAATCCGTATTCCAAAATTTTATCACGTAATTTATTTGATTTACCCAACTATTAGACATTTATTTATATTTATTTTGATTCGTTTTCCTATTTAAGTTTAAATTTATTTTTACCGATTCATATATTTTGCTTATAGTTCTCAGCATTAATTTAACCTTAAATACTTTTATCTTCTGGGACATAACGCCACATAGTCCGTTGAAAGTCAACTGACGTTGACTTTGGACCTTGACCGATTTTTCAGTTTCTTAATCCTACACACAGTCAGTAGGACTCTTTGGACGGGGGATCAGCCCTCCGCAAGTCCTCTACCTACACACAAAACAATGCATACAGATATTCATGTCTCGAGTGGGATTCAAACCCACGATTCCAGTGTTCGAGCGGGCGAAAACGGCTCATGTCTTACACCGCGCGGTCACTGTGTTCGACAGTTTTCTAATGTCAGCATGCAGTAAATCAGAGGTGATATCACAAAGCTATGGTAACGTCTTTCTAAGACATACTGTACATAGGCTAAAGCATTTCATCATTTAGGACTACTACGTTTCATTCACTTTATAGAGTGAATGACTGAGTTTGTTTCATATAATAGTGAACATCAGCAAAAGTGTTCATTAATGTAATTTTAATTGCCTAATAAAATCTACTTCATTATAAAAACTTGTGTGAAAAATGGAGTCAATCGTATGGAGTATACAAAACTTTTGTCAGTTAAAGTTAACACAATTTTCAGCTAGCGGACTAGAAGTCTTGTGTAACAATCCTTGATTTCCATATCTCGCAGACTTAAGTTCACCTTGACATTTCGAAGTGATCGGAGACTTGTCCTCCTCTAAGCTAGCCCTAAATGGTTTCTGGATCATATTCAGGCAGGTCGTGATACTCATCGAACAGCATAAAACCACGAGACAGTAGCCCGCCAACCCTACGTGTCGCGAATACGTGAACATGACACACAGCATCACACCCACAGTGCTGTCTTCTTGGCATTTCAAGTTGTGTCCCACTTCACAACCACACAGTTCATGTTCACATCCTGTACACACAAGCACTGGCAGTACATACATGCCTACAGTAAGGTCTCTATTTTGAGAGACCGCCGCGTAGCTCTAGTGGCAAGACATTGGAACCCCCAGCAACTTCAGTATCTGATCGCGCCTAAGTCCAAACTTCTACCAGGATCAGAACTTCGCAATTACACATAAAACAAAAACAAAACAAACTCCATGGTTTTAGTCCGCAAGCGAACTATACCGACCGAGCGACCGCCGCTTGTCAGTGAAGTTAGTGCCAAATTTAGTGGATAGAGGATGTCGCGTGGTCAGCACAACGAATCCCCATGGCCATTAATTTCGATTTTCAAGACCGGAGCAGCTATTTCCTTGAAATAGCTCCTCAATTATCCTCACGAGGCTGAGTGGACCCCGTTCCAGACTCACTACTTCTCAGAAAATGTGGTAACCCCAGCAATCGAACCCGGACCTCTGGATCTGTAACCAGGAACTTTAACAACTAGACCACAGAGGCGGTCTATTGCACATAGGTCTCGGAAATGTGTATAAAGAATGTATATTAGTTAATTTTCAGCCTGTGAATTAAATTATTCTTGAGCTAAATATACGTTGGAAGGAGTTAAGGCAAAGCTCCATGAATTTTTTAACTCGTCACTAGGTTGAAGAATACGATCAGTTTCACGATCCGGCCACATTGCCTTCCACTATTGCCCATTGAGCTGAGAGCTGCGTTAGTCTCTTGTTTGTCCTGGGTGGGGTGACAGTGTGATCTATATCGGGTCTCGAACCGAGGTTGTCCAGTTAATTCACTGAGAGACCTAATCCTTTAAATTATTGTAGTATTAAAAAGGAACAATTTTCTATCAGGGTTTCTTATTCACTTTAAAATCAAATTTGCGTTAGAAAAGAATAATAGACACGATTGTTAAGCGACGAAGTAAATTAAATTTCTTTCTGCTGAAATATAAACTTTTATGTCTTATAGATAGGACATTTGACTTGAATAACCTTGAATAATACGAGAAAAGAACTAAATTATCACGATAAGTATTTAAATTTGACTTTCTCTTCTGTAACAAGGACATTGGCACTCCCATTGCCTCAGAGCTGTCCCAAATACTTGTATCTCTCGTTATTTTCCCCGTCATTCCAAGGGGTTGATCAATCCTCAATATAGAACTTTCGTCAGCCTTCCTTCGTTCATAAGCGTGAGTGGTCAGAGATTGCTTCTGTCCCAAACTTGAGAGTTCCTGTAAACCAGTGCGGAAACCGTCGCTGCCCATATAGTATGTCGAGAGTCCGGACGTTTACGCGCTGCTCCTTCAGTGTAAGAATACAAAAAGATTTGCTGTGTTGAGTTGCACATGCAATAAAAGGAAGATGCCGTGAAAGTTCGGCTGACGTTATGTAATGTGTTTGCAAACTCGCTAGTTGGCTGCCACTGTTGAAAGTGAAACGCCCGCTAATCAATTCTTATATTCTATACAGACACCGCTGTCGTATCGTGTTGGATCTGATTCGAATCCCCACGGCGAGAATGTTGATTGAGGTTTCAGCGACTGTCCTGTACAAAGGAACGGCCGGCTAGTACATTCAGTTCACTGCCTCAAGTTCGATTTCTCTCTGATCGTCTGAGTGCATTTCCGTTAGTTCACTGCCTCCCTCCCTCATTTCTCCAGGGCACGCGGTAGCGTAGTTGCTTGAGATATTACGCTACAAGCCGGAAGGTCGCGGGTTCGATTCCCGACGAGGTCATTCACTCATCACTGACTCATGGACCTGAGCTCTTCTTGAGAAGCCGCCAATTGTGCAGCTACTGAAGAATTTCCCAGCATTTTATGGAACCCGAAGATTCATTACCCTGTTCACAAGAGCCCTCCACTGGTCCCTATCCTGAGCCAGACCAATCCAATCCATACCATCCCATCCTATCTCTATAGGATCCATTTTAATATTATCCACCCAGCTACGTCTTGGTCTTCCCAGTGGTCTCCTTCCTTCCGGCTTTCCCACCAGTATCCTATATGCATCTCTCCACTCCCCCATTCGTGCTACATGCCCTGCCTCTTTCATTCTCCTTGACTTGGCCATTCTGATTATGCTTGGAGAAGAGTAAGTCATTGGATTTTTCAATTGACCCAATCCTTCCGGCCGCACTATTGCTCTGGGGTCGACTCAGCCTCTGACAGAAATGAGCACCAGGAATCTTTTCTGGGGGGTTAAAGGGCAGCCAGGGCATAAGGCGCTATCTGTGAGCCGAGTCAGGTTACGAATGGACATATTTCAGCACTATGATGATTTATATTTTACAAGATAACTGTATAATCTGTTAATTCTTTATGTTCGTGACTGGTATATTTCTTGAATGTTTTTCTTCTTGGGGTGGGGTGAGACTGAGTCCACTTGGTACGTCGGCCACTAATTGGTCTATAGTACCAGCTCCGGATGACATATGAATGTGGAGCAGTCGGTGGAATGAGAATTGGCAAAGGAAATAGAAGTATTAGGAGAAAACCTGCCCCAGCACCACTTTTTCCACCACGAATCCCACATGAAGTGACCTGGGCTCGAACCCGGGCCTCCGCGGTGGGAAGCCAGCGACTAACCGCCTGATCTATGGGACGGTCCTTTAATTCACGTTAGGTGTTCAGTGTTGGTACAGGAAATAGAACATAAATCGTAAAGTTCTGTGGAAGAGTAGAGGGTGCTAATCCCGAAACTCGGACCCGCTGAGTCCGCCACTGAGCTGGGATCCCTCACCTTGCGATCCTGCTGCAGCTCACCCTATGAAGGAGCAGGACAAACGTGGAACCGCTGACAGTGGTTGTGGAGTTCACAAACTCCTGTTCATGTTCTTCAACACATTTCAAGATAACGAGACCCGTACTCGGGCAATGTCCGCCGCATTCTAAAATCGAGCAACTTGCAATGCAAATTAAGCTGTACACCTAAGCCAAGCAATAAATCTCTTGGGCTTTGTTTATAGATCACTGAACAACTTGATTCATTGCACCGTGGCTGATATCACTAAAGAGAGTATAACGACAGAGTGTACTACTGTCAGATTCCTATCCGAATTGTCCTGAAACACAATTGTGACGATGTAGCAACATTTAACATTTGCACTAGCCTTAGGGGCTTATTGCAAGGGTAAAACTTCGCAAATTCCATTCTTCGATACTAGATTCTGTGAGTAGTTACGTCACGCTCTGGCCGCCTTAACTCTGAACGAAAGTGCTCCTGTGGACATCGGGCATTAAGGTAGCTGGACTCTGAATAGAGGTGAAGAAACAATGCTTTAAGTGAATATATGAATTGACACATATGTAAACAGTTATATTAAAATAATGTGAGGGGCTTGAAGTTTCATTGGAAAGTCCCTGGGCTAATTTCCGACAAATGATTTTCCTCGGTACATTAGTGCCCTAGAGCATGTGCTATTTATCATACGTGCACACACCTTCAAGAAAAGGCCGTTCCATGGCTCAGGCAGTTAGTCGCCGGTTTCCAACTGCTGCGGCCTGGGTTCGAGCCCAGGTCACTTTGTGTGGGATTCTGGGTGGACAAAGTGGCACTGGGGCAGGTTTGTTCCAAGTACTTCGGTCCCCCCCTGTCAATTCTCATTCCATCGACTGCTCCACAGTCACCATCATCTATCATCCGTGGCTGGTACAATAGGCCAAATAGTGGCCGACGTACCAAGTGGACTCAGTTTCACCCCACTAAGAATAATGTAACGTGTTTGGAGTAGATACTTCCATGGTAACGCAAAAACATTGAGCCGCTACGTAGACAATACCGGAACAACGAACGCGCTCCCCGGAAATGAACAACAGAAGGCCGTTGAGTAACAACGTATGAGACGAAACTCGTTAGCAGCGTATAAAGAGCGTTACCGAAGCAACGAAGTAACACGTGACGATAATAATAACAAAACATGAATTAATATTATCGTAACTCTATCGTACTGAGTCTTCCTTGAATATCTGATAGTAAGTTTGCTATGAATTTCCGCAAGCATTTTAATTTCCACAAAAGCCCACCATTTGACCGTATTCTGAGCCACGTGATTCTACTCCATACCTCCACGCCCTCTTTCTCTGACATCATTTTTATTCTTGAAGGATTATGCTCTCTGGCATTCGAAATTAAGTTCTGAAATTATCCTATTGAAAATTGATAGGACGCCATGAACGGGGGACAGGCCCAATGCAAGCCGTCAACCTATACAAAACAAGACAAACAGAACGAAACTTCTGCAGGCATACATACATGGAGTGAATTAAAACGAATGACTTAGATTTCGGACGGTCAGAAGCATTATGGGTCACAGAGACCGGAATCCGTAGCGTCAGTCTTACGAGTAGTACTGTCACTCAGTTCACGAAAGTGCTTCCTGGCTGGCTTGTCCTTTCAGGTTCGCCAACCTGTCCTCTGTTGAATTTCTTCTGAATCACTCAAAGTTGCAATAGAAGACGAAATTTGTTAAGTTTTTTTCTACAACGATCTTTCAAAACTACATGGTGTCATAAGTCAGAAAACCACGTTCTGGACGTTAACCGCTTTAAGTAGCTCAGCTGTCATGTATGTGAAATTTCTTGTTACGCAGTTCCTTCCAGCCCTCTTCCTCTCTCTTATTTCTTTTTATTGCTAGTGGGGTGGGACTAAGTCCCTTGTACTGCGTCCACTTCTGGCCTATTGTACCAGCCCCAGATGATAGGTGAGGGTGATTGTGGAGCAATTGGTGGAATGAAGATTGGCAGGAGAAAACGAAGTACTCGGTGAAAACCTGGCCCAGCGCCACTTTGTCCACCACGAATCCCACTTGACCAGACCCAGGATCGAACCCGGGCCGCCGCGGTGGGAAGCCATCGACTAACCGCTTGAGCTATGGCGCGGCCTCCTCTCTCTTAGGACCATATATATCCGTAAGCTCTGTTTTCTCAAAAACTATTAGCGACACAGCCATACACAAAAATACGTATTAATTTAATATTCTGGGGGGCTGAGATATTTTTCTTCCTGATATTAAACACTGAAATGAAATTTCTGAGAACTCTTGCTTCAGAAACCAGAACTCTCATATGTTTTCTGGTAGTACACTATATTTTTGTCCCTCTGGTTGAACTAATTAATGTAGTTGCACCCGTAAGATATGAGAAGACATGACAAGTAATTGTTCGTTGAAAATCTTGCAACAGGATTCGATCCAAGGTCTTAACAATCACCAGTCTTTCAAGCTGACCTTTTAATCTGTTCCTCTGTTGAATCGCAGTCGTCGGCCCCCTGAACATGCCCCCACATTACTCCAGAGTCACTGAAGTTGGGGCAGCAACCATGTGCAGCATTAACACCGGTTAAATCGGGAGTTTCATATGATCACTGCTGTCTCTGTGTAACTGAACATCTACTGATCGTTCTGAACGTTCATGCTCCAACGGAGATAAAATGAATAATGTGAAGAGCAGTTTCTACCTGGAACTAGAAAGTTTCTTCAATAATTCCCAAAATACCACAAGAAAAATTTTCATGCGAAAGGAGGTAGAGAAGATTTTTTCAAACCAGCCACTGGAAACAAGATTTTGCACAAAATCAGTAATAATAATGGAGTTAGGGTAGTAAATTTTGCCGCATCCAAAAGTCTAATTGTAGAAAATACGTACAAAGTTCCCACACCGCAACATTCATAAATTTACTTGGACATTTCCTGATGAGAAGCCTCACAGTCGAATTGGCCATATTTTGATAGATAGGAGGCGGAATGCAAGTGCACTTGATGTCCGATTGGTTACGTGAAATTGAAACAATTAAATTTCCCTAGATTCTGAACCTCATAAAACAAAATCTGATTCCGGCGTGTGTGTTATATTTCCATGCCGTGGTCCTACATCAGTTAAAAGACTGTGATACGAACACACAGTCTCTGTATTCGAGGAGATCCTTGCACGTCTTAGGCTACTTATCCTCTCTGACCGGTATTTTTTTTATTGCTAGTGGGGTGGAACTAAGTCCCTTGTACTGCGGCCACTTCTGACCTATTGTACCAGCCCCAGATGGTAGGTGAGGGTGATTGCGGAGCAGTTGGGGGAATGAAGATCGGCAGGGGAAACCGAAGTACTCGGAGAAAACCTCTCCCAGCGCCACTTTGTCCGCAACAAATCCCACTTGAACCGGGGCCTCCGCGATGGGAAGCCAGCGACTAACCGCTTGAGCTGTGGCGCGGCCTCTCTGACCGGTAAGGATGAGCTTTGATTTGTAACAGGATAGAACGGCGTTTCTTTTTCTTACGGAATTCTGGAAATTCAGTGGAACGCGTAGCCGAATGTTATGAGCAGGCGACGTCAGGAAAGTCGCAGATAACTGGAGACTCTGACAATGCTTATGCAAGTCATGGAGTTAACTAGCTCGTCCCCAGGAAATTCACTTTCTTCAACTCTCTTTTCAGCATGTAAATAAAAACCAACAATTCCCTCCCGCCTGCCTCTTTCTCCCCTGGTGCCTAAGACGATAGCTGCAAATTTAGCAACGAGTGCAATAGTGACTTAAGTAAAGGAATGTTTGTATATACACAAATTATATCTTTCAGCTCGGCACAACTAATTCTTGGGAGATATCGCTGTAGCAGGCCTTGAAGGCTCATAGGGCTGTGAGACGTCGAGGCTCAATTCTGGGAAGGAGGCTGTCCAAATGTAGGTTATTATTATTATTATTATTATTATTATTATTATTATTAGTGGCCTGAGACTGAGTCCACTTGATACTGCGGTCATTATTGGCCTATTGTACCAGCCCCAGATGATAGATGACGGTGATTGTGGAGCGATTGATGGAATGAAGATTGGCAGGGGAAACTGAAGTACTCTGAGAAAACCTATCCCAGCCCCACTTTGTCCACCACAAATCCAACATGACCTGACCTGGGCTCGATCCCGGACCGCCGCTGTGAGAAGCCAGCGACTAACCGCTTGAGCTATGGCTCAGCCCAAATGTTGGCTTGGTTTGCAGCTGTGGTGGTTCATTTACTTTGTTTTCTTATTTTCTTCGTATAAATTTGGGATAGTGTCTTGAAATATGCCACGACTGCGTTTGCGATATAACTTTCACAGTTCGAGTGAGTGTCGTTGAATAGTCTAAGAGTATATTAATGTGCAGTTGATATTACCGCAATAATAATTCTGAGCAGCACTCGCATAAAACGAACATGTTTCATAAGAAGAATTAAATTTTCTGGGATATAGAGCTGTGTTGTACGTTGAAAGTCAACCGCCGTTTCGGAAGAACATATCACTTCCATCTTCAAGATCGAATAATAAAACAAACAATAAACCGGCACGAAGGAGGTAACAGGCAGAATTCCAAGGTGCTACACGAACTGTTACAATAGTTAGTTCAATAACAATTCTGCAAGCCCAAGCTATCATAACCCCAAGAAATCGAAAAGGGCGGTTACGACTACCTTCTTCATGCTGATTTCTTGCTTCGTTTATTCTTCGATTCTGAAGAATGAGGTGACATGTTCCGCTGGAACGTCGGTTGACTTTCTCCGAGCTACGAAGCTTTATGTCCCAGAAGACAGAACTCTTCTTAACCACCGCTGTGAGAACCTCAGGCCCTACGTGTTACATAAGTGTTTTCATGTCCTACGGGGAGCTGTGTATGGTATACACACACCCGAACCAAAGTCACATCTTGTGGTTTCTAATGTTCACGCGAGAACGCCAGTTCAGCGCTAATATTTCCAATTGAAACTCGGGAGGTGCCTTGTTCGAATGCTGAACTCGGGCACGTAACTGACACGTAAGGCCGGACAAACGGCCACAAATAAGAGCGACGGTTTTTTTAGAATCCTTTGTCTTTTAGGAACCGGGATAGCTCAGAAGGTATAGCGACTAGGCTATGAGCTGGACGACCGAGGAGGCAAGAGTTAGATTTCTGGTATTAATAAAAAATTTTGTGTTCAATAAATATCACTGATTCACAGTCTTAGTTGTAACCATTGCTTCTAAAACTGATTTAAAAGTTTCTTCTTTTTTTTTCTTGCCACTACAGCCCCAGTGGGCCTAGGCCTACCTCCATGAACTCCGTTCACTTCGGTTTTTCTAGATCTTACACATACGGTAGGACTCCTTGGATGAGTGATCAGCTCGTCGCAAGGCTGTAGACCTGTAGACAAACACAGAAAAACGCACACAAACATCCATGCCCTGAGTGGGATTCGAACCCACGATCCCGGCTTCCGAGCGAGCGAAGACAGTGCATGCCTTAGACCGCTCGGCTACCGTGACTGGCCTTAAAAGTTTCTTACTTCACACTATATGTAGTAATCTAGACACAGAACACAACAGGAAGAGCCACCCAGCACCATGACCACACGAGCGCGTAGATGGGACCACATATCGAATATTAGAATCACGAAACGGAGGCTGAGCAGTTTTCAGCACCAATTTTAAACACCTGATGATGACAATCGTCGGTCGAAATATGTAGTGCAATGTACACAAACTTTTATATAAGGTTAAAGAAACATATTTTAAGATATAAGAAACTTTTAAATAAGTTTATAAAGACACTTTGTACATGAGATGGTGAATCAGTGACATCTGTTGAATAACAATTGACGCGCAGCTGTATCCTACAATATACTATTAAGAAGCTATTCCTTTCTCCACAATATCCAGACCAACTCTGGAACCCACATATCCTCCTATACAGTGGGTACCGGGGTTCTTTCCCAGGAATAAAGCGGCAGGGGCGTGAAGCTGACCACACGCATCCATCAGTGTTAATAATTGGGGATCTGTACCTCCACTCCCTATACTTCATGGAGTGGTGCTTAATTGATTGAACACAGGGACAGCTGTAACTTTACCATGCCTCTTTACAGAGATCAGACATCATAAACTGATACTTCGTTTTGAAACTAACACATGATTCAGGATCGTTCTTGCAATACTGAGGGTTACTCAATCGATTACGAAACTCCCTGTTCCATGAACCGTTAGGTTGATAAGACCTTGCAGTTTGTCATACATGGCATTTCGTAACATGCTGGTCCTTCATATCCCCTGTGGTTCACCCTCAAACTGGAAATTATGAAAAAACGTAACATTAACATGGACATACGCTCCTCTGAGCAGATGATATCCCGAAATTAAGAATCCGGAAATTCCGTGGAGTTTGGATAGCGTATTTTATACTTAACGCAAGAGCGCCTAAGAGTAGGTGAGGTGCCAGTCTCTCAGTGCTTGGTAATTCCTAAAACCAATACGTTTTGTGTCGTTGTTTTTGATTTTATAAGAACCGTATCTGGTATTTTCTCTTCCATGTCCCCATTTCTGTAGCCAGCTCTGAGCCATGACAAAGCAGTGTACAGCAAGGCGTCTGTAGTGCAACTCATGGCACGGAATTTAGAAGCCCTTCACAATAGACTTTCCTGAAACTATGTTGTTAGAGTGTCTGGAATTCTATGATGTTCTTAAAAGTCTCTTGCACTGAACACTCTTCAAGCAGCACGTTAATAGAGTCAAGTGATACAGCCGCTTCAACTGGATTACGAAAATACACGTTTCAGCGTTGATGATAACGGTAGTTATTTTTTAGCTTTGTTGCAGTCTTCTTCAGCACGAAACGAATGAACCTATTTTTCTAAGTGAGATTGCGTATTATGATTTACACTTCGGCATATTGTTCCCTATGTTGGATGAACAAGAAAGTATTGTGACCTGTATAACCATTGCTATTGAACGACTCGATAAACACAATCCCTCGGAAGTAAACGATTGCAACAGTAGGACACCCATTGCTAGACAACGGATCAGTAAACAAGTCTCCCTAATAATAGAGGCTGTGTTTTGTGCGTGGTCCTTTCAAAGTGGTTATAAATAATAGTTCAGTAATATAGACTAGTACTCGAGTCGAGTTTCGAGACGCCAGTCTGCCGGGATATGAACTTCGGAACATAGGAATTAAATTGAGTTGGCTGTTGCAGAAATTGAAAGAAATACATTGTAGTGTGAAAAGAAGACTTCATATGTGATTTGAAGCTACAGCGAGACTGTTATAAATCCGTTGCCAGGCTACGACTAGTGAAGAATAAGAACCCTAGTACTTATGTAACGATGAACTGTAAAGAGGGCAGATAAGCGATAGAGCTGTATTTGTCTGTAGTCCCGAGTTGTGCGTGTAAAGTGACAATATATATAGTTATCTACTCAAGAACCCGTCTTATAAGTCACTCGCAAACTCCTGAACGTGACATTATGTTACACCTTCTAGATTTAAGTTGTCCTTTCAAAGTTACAATTTAGCAAACGAACAAACAAATTTAATTATGTAAGATTTGAGGCTTTCACGGCGGTGACTATGAAGAAAGCAGTCTTCTGGGATTTGGCACCGTGTATATGTGGTGTTAACCGACGTTTCGGAGGAACGTATCGCCTCCATCTTCAGGGTAGAAGAAAAAATTGTGTATGTGTATTTCCACATAGTCTGCTTTTACCGGTTCTCACGGTCTCTCCGCTTGCAGAATACTTATATTTTTTCTTCTACCCTGAAGATGGAGGCGATACGTTCCTCCGAAACGTCGGTTAACACCACATATACACGGTGCCAAATCCCAGAAGACTGCTTTCTTCAAATTTAATTATAATGCTGAAACGAAACTGTAAAGCTCATGTTAGGTGCTTTCTTTTATTAACAAAATAGTCTCCATAATGATCTCATGGGCTAAAATATCAAACAAACGGAAGGAGTTTTAATCGTGTCACTTTATGCGTTGCCGCTAGGGTTGTGAAGTTACAGTCATATCATCCTGCACTGTTAGTTACAGTATGTGCTTAATGGTAACAGATACCCACGTTTGGAATACCATTCGCGAAATTCACTGTGCAAGTCACACTGATTTCTCTGTAAGATACGGCAGTACTGCAATACGATGAACTTTGCTTCAGGAAACCGAACATGGGATACGGCGGAAGGAATCGTTAGAGGCTTAGGTGGGACACTGAGAGGGTGATGATTGTCTGCAGGGTTCAGAAGCTAATATTTTGGACCACTAAGATATTTCCAGATAACAAGTTAGATTCCCGGTGTGGTAATTGGATTTTTCAATTGACCTAATCCTTCCAGCCGCACTATGGCCCTGGGGTCGACTCAGCCTGTAACAGAAATGAGTATCAGGAATCTTCCTGGGGGTATAGGGCGACCGACGCGTAAGGCTAACAGCCTCACCACCATCTGTGAGCTGATTGTCAACAGAAAATGTGAGGGCCTCGACGCCTCACAACCGTACGGGCCTCCACGAAATTTTACAAGGATAGCGTTAGCTTTTAGTTATTTTAATGCTTTTGACTACATTAATGAGAAAGATGCTGTCTGGTATTTGGAAACCGGATCGTCATAAACCGAAGGAATATTAATTTTGTTTTAGAAGATTAGTAATCCTCACATCTTGACAGGATAAACATTTATGATTCACAATTTAAAAGTTAAACAACAGTGATGTATGTATTGGATTGAATTATAAATAGCAGACCCAACCCTATGGAAGTTTCGTAGTCTGCACACACTAGCTACCAGAGGACATGCAAGTACAAATATGAAAGCCAATAGCTCGAACGCTAGATAACAAAACATAAACTTTCAATATACAGTATAACATAATCCTGGCACACTGCAAGTAACCATAATACCATCCACCAAAATAAACATCGCTGCAGAAATCAGAGCACAAAAAAGAAACACTGTGACACACAGTATATCATTTGCATAATTTTAAATTGTTTTAAATATTAAACTGTTTTAGTAGAAACAATTTTAATTTTTTAAATGATAAACTTCCGGACGGACAGCCCTTACGGGCTACACAGTATTACATTACAGTACAACAATTTACGGAAATTGGCGTGTATGTCTGACCACAGCCCTGTGTGACCGAATCATGTTGTGATTTTTCACGCAAACATGAAGTAATTGGTGATTCCACCAATAATCTGTGAAGTTTCATTGAAGGCGGTGTTGCATGTATTAATATCAAGTGATCGAACAGAAAACTGAAGAGATTTCCTGGGTCACTTCTGCCCGGCATTCCGCAATATAATTAGGACAGAGGAAATTTGCCCAGACTTCTACCGAGTAGCCTTGCCACCCGTAGGATTGTAACTGAACTATTTTCTCTGGCACTCCTATGGCATCTATCGATTATTTTTTCTTCCTAATGTTCTAAAGGTGATGCTTATTCTTTGGGCCTTTATTAAAAACTGCTTGATACAATTCATCATTATTTCGCTCGATTCAAATACTGACATCAAAATTGTACACGCTATTTGATCATTTTTCACGAAAATTATCAGGAACATAATTCTACTCGGGCCCAACTTCCTGTTATAAACTTTTATCGACGTGTTGCAGTGACAACTCGTGAGGTACACACGGCCTATCAATATACAGATACTGAAATTCTCTTTGGCGGCAGATCTTCGAAAAATACATCCAACAAATTCATACAGGGATTCTGGAATCCTGAAAATGACAACGTGGATTCCGCACGAAACACAGCATCCTCGTTTCTTGACTACATTTTGTACGTTACTGTAAACCTATGGACATATCTACTGATTGGTTTCGTGCATAGAGACTTTCTTCAGAAGAATTTTCAGTCAGGCATGAAATTCCACGATCTTATGTAATTCAAAACTCGCTCACAGCAGCCCGCAACTCATACCTATCCTGAACCAAGTTCTCATACTCCACTTCTTAAGTTATACTATTTTAATATTATACCATTTTCTATGTAACATATATCTGTAGTCTTTAGTAGTCTACAGTCCATTCGCGGAGACGAGAGAGTACTCGTAAACAAATTCACGCGGTATCTCCTTGGCTCTTTGAATGAAAACATGCAGCGATCACGTGATGCGTGTATCATTGCAGGGGCGTCCAAAGTTCACTCTTCAGTCTGAATGCAGGTTAACGTGCGTCCGAATGCAGTTAGTACACTGAGTAACTGCGCGCTTTGTCCATTCCTTGCTGTCAGCTGTGGCGACTCGGGGCTTGCTTTGTTTACGCTGTCTCGTCTCCGCGAATGGACTATAATCCATCGAAATAATGAAACATACGTGTATGAAGAGTCCGTTGAATGTCAACGGACGTTTCTGAACATCACGTCACCTCCATCTTGAGGATCGAAGCACAAACCAAGCAAGAAACTAGTGTGTGAAAGCAGATGACAAGCAGAGACTGAAGTTGGACGTGATATGTTCCTCCGAAACATCTGTTCCTAACCACTGCTGTGAGAACCTCAAATTCTAAATAAATTAAATGGCTGCCGTGAGGACGAAGAGTAATCTTGATGCTTGGTTACATCAATGGGTTTGAGATAATTAGTAATACCTGTACTTGAAATTTTAAGGCTTAATTCACCGGAAATATAAATGTATCACACGTAACGATGAATGATTTTAATAGGTCTAGGCCTGTTTGCTTACAGCTGTGACACAAAGTCCTGAGTAAGGAAAGTCAGTACCGAAATTATCTCGTTAATGCCCATATTCATATGCAGCACAGTCGCGCACGGATATGTCTGTGAGGTCACTTGCCGCTAGGAGGCAGCATTGGCAGTCACGACAGTGGCTCTGTTGGACTAGCGGCAGGAGAAGTTTCCCATTCATGAATGGGTGAATGTAATTAGTCGGACCACCGCCCGCGAGGACACGATTTCCTTGACGTGTAATGAGGAAAGGTGAAAGTGATGTAATGCAGCTTTGCGATCACGTAACCGCAGGCATTTCCGAAACTTGCCTACTGACGCTTGCACTGAGTGGCTGACTGATGGAATTCAACTTGTGTCTTCTAAGGCTTTATTTATTTACAGCTTATTTGTTGATAATGTCAGTAGCGGGATAACTTCGAAGGGTAGGGTAATTTAGTGAATAATGAAATGGAAAGGATTGGAAGGATGTGGTCGTGACCTAATTTTGGGCACTATATTTACACTTGCCCGGGCAGACTGAATATAACCTAGAAAAAACAATAGTAAGGATAGTCGTAACACCGGCCGAAATTCGAGCCGGTACTCTCTCTAATACAGAGAGGACTCTTTCTCTGTTGATCGGTTTCACGGCTCTGCGCTTCAAGGTGACCAGTGCGCCGCCGACTGCGAGGCGCTTACAAATTTTGTTGATGATTCAGTATGCATGGCGGCCGATAACGTTCGGTATGTAGTAGTTATGATTCACAGATCACAACAGGTGTTTAAAGTGCTGCCCCTTTACACGTGGCTATCTTTCGCAATTAATTATTTTGTTAAAAAAATACAGGCACAACAATCCGTCGTGCACTTACAGCACACCAGACGCCAGCTTTCACTGGATGGAGCAGGACTTCAAGAGTTAGATGTGGATTTTGTGAACTCTAGCAGCCATAATTTTTCGTGTTTGTGTGGGTGGTAGGACTACTTACAGGACACTGTCACCTTAAAGGAGACCTCTTCAAACTGGGACTAAGTAACAGTCCAACTTGTGAGAGGTGTCAAGAAGAAAACGAAACATCCACACATATCCTGTGCGAATGTGAGGCCTTAGCTTACTTAAGATTGCGCCACTTGGGTCAATACTTTATGGAACCAAGTGACTATTTCGACGTCCCCACGTACAAAATCCTACGCTTCATTCGAAGCGCAGGATTGTTGAGGGGATAATCAGAAGAGAAGGCACAATAGATCACTGTGGTCGCGGTGCAAGGGCCCAGAAGGTCCATCCCTTATACATTCATTCACTCGTTGCGTGTTTGTGTTTCCCTGCAAGCGAAACCACGTTTCATCAGAAAAGAATGTCAATTATGCATCGATGTCACCTTCGACCACAGACTGTAGAAACAAATTGCAAAATGAACCCTGCTAGCTGGGTCGCACGGCTTCAAGGCATGCGTGGATTACTGTTGTTTCATAGGGCCTAAGCTTCAGCAATTGTGTTGCCATTGTTGCACTAGACTTTGACACTCCAATCTCTTAAGCTAGACGTTTCAGTGATTTTCTAGGTGTATGTTCAAGTCTGTCCCCTATGTCATCTATCTTCTCCTCGGTAAGCACTCGGCGCTAATGCTTTTGTTTCTTGTCTATTAAGAGCCCCGTTGTTATAAATTTATTCACTAAATTATGAATTGTTTGTCTGCTGGGAACTCTTTCACTGCGAAATTTACTTTAAAATTGTCACCAAAACTTTCAAACAAATACATATTTTACACAGGTGTGATACAGAAATACGCGTTGCTCTAAAGTATAGAGCACCATAACATACCGCATTGCGCACTAACTGTAACTGAGAACAAAGGCTAATGGAGCTGATAGCTGCTGCCTACTGCTGACAAATCATGAAGAAACTATTTTGTGGTACTCAGGCAGTTAACATAAAAAAAAATAAAAAAAATAACCAATTTAGTTGTTTACATTGGTTTTATTTAATAACTGCTACATGTTTCGGTCCATATTTTGGACCATCCTCAGGGAATTTCACTAAATACGTCTCATGTTCTTGAAATATCCAAACATGGATCCATACTAGTGTTAATCAATATAATCATCATAATAGATGTGATTATTAGTAAAATTGTAAAAGATTTTTAAAATATTAAAACTTCTGTCATTGTTGCAACCTAAAATTCTGTTATCTGTGTTTATCTTCCGGGGTCCGCTGTTATGGTTTTATATGTTTCTGACATCATTTGAATATAATGGCATTGATAGTTTTAATTCTTTGTGTTTCTTCTTGCCTACTTGAATATGACGCTGTGATTGAGTTTTTCTCTCTCTTTAGAGTGTAGTGTGTACTTCTTATCGTGTGACTTTTTGTTTTTATGTTGTTTCAGTTCCTGGTTTCCATGTAGCAACTATAAAATAAAACCAGTGTAAACAACAAGATTGGTTAAATTCCTATTGTGTTGACGGTCAGTGTACCACATATCATGACATGCAACAGGAAGCAAACAAAGAAACTAAACATAAACCAACTTCCACGCATGAACCGCACTGCTCGCCGTGAAACATAATGCCGTCAAGAGGCCCTCAGTTTAATTACTTCCTTTCATTCCAAAAGTTATCGGCCATCGGGCATGCTGATTCGTAGGCAAAATTCGCGTGTTTCTCGCGGAAAGCAGAGCACCGGTCGCCATGAAACACAGAGCCATGAACCGGTCAGCAGAGTTAAAGAAAACTCTCTCTACAAATGAGAAGGATAACCACTTGAGTCACCTTTCTTGGTCTCATCTGTGGAGTTTCATGGTTGTTAAGGTAAAAAACTAAAGAAACCAGTGTTAACCACAGTGTAATATCCTACTCCATATTGCTGCACGCGCTTTGTTCACTTTTTCGCCCCTCATTCATTGTTGATCCCTTAGTGTAGATACATATACTGTTTCACTGTAGATAAATGTGTAGAATCAGATGTTACTGCCATTATATTTTAATGAATGTTTGCAATGTCGAAAGAAGTATGAGGTAAACCCCGTAGAACTAGGTGATGTCTAGAATTTTTGTTTTGTTTTAATTTGTATAGAATGAGACATTTGCAAGAAAATTGGTGGGCCTAATATTCAGTTTGAGAAATAGATACTGCAAGGGATATAAATGAAATTGACTCCATAACTTTTAATTTACACACACACACATATACCCCAAATAAGAACTTTTAATTACATTCTTTCAACATACCCCAGGTGAACAGTTCTGAAGGAGACAGAGAGAAATAGGCGGGCTTATGAAATCTAATAATGGATCAACTTTCTGTAAACCGTTAACATAAGCTTCGCCCGATATCTGGTTATGGTAATATCTTCATACCCAATGATATGTTTATACTGCCATAATTCGGTATTCTTGTAACAGTGATGTTTCCCCTGCTCCCATGAGGGAAAGGGGTGGGGAGTAACATGGGTATTAACCGGCTTGCTTAATCTCTTTATAATATCAGGGTATAGTATTACACTCGTCCTCTCTAAACTTTCTGTTTATTAGTATTACACACACTCACATTACAGTGATTGTTTCCTGATATTACAAAAGAAATGCATATAATGACCGCAAAATATACCGCGATTATAATATCCAGCCCAACACTTTCGAAGCTTACTGTCTCGCTTTGCTGAAGATGGAGGTGATATATTCCTCCGAAACTTCGGTTCACATAAAATTCTATGCTGCGCCACATCCCAGAAGACGGCGTTCTTCATAATCACCGCCGTAAAAACCTCAAATCTTACTCATTTTTAATCACAAACCCCTTTACGTTTCAGCCACATGTGACTACCTTCGGGGTATCCAACTGCAAAAGGAAATTTTACTGAATTTTTAAAAATATGAACCCACAAGAAATATTTTCAGCCATATACCTCTGTATGGTATGCGGGTTCGTGGTGACGTATTAATAAAGAACTGAATGCAGTGGATAGTGCATTTGTATTTCATTTAATATAAACAGTGCATCGGTAATAATAGTTCGTATTAAATTACTCGAATTTGATTATGCTTTTGTCCAGTGGTTTGTTCCCGTATTTGCGATGATGAACCTTCTGGTTCCATAACAGGAAAATTCCCTACCGAAACACTGAACAGTGGAGTTGAAATATCGTTTTCCTTTGTCAGAGAGTTAAACGAAGAGCATACGAACTGTCAGAACTGTCTTTTCCGTTTGATCAGAATACGCGCTAGATGCTTTGCAGTTTCCTAAGTCGATTTAAAGGACAATAAAATGTTGTGGTTGGCTTCCTTTGCTTTGCTTTGAAAAGAATTCGTTGAAAATCGAGTCTAAAATAAGTCGTTCTATATTTATTTCTCTATCAGTTCAATAGATAGAATCTGATGGACCAAGAAGTTCTGGGAAGAACTAACCGCCTACTTTCCTTTGATACGATACGGACCGCTTATAAAAAGAAAAAAATAGTGGGGATAAATAGACATACAGACGCACAGGCAAATAGACAGCATGGCAGTCTCATAAACCTACTTTTATTTTTAAATAAGGAAAGTAGACTATAATTTTATATCAATTCTAGCGAAGTTTAAATTGCAACACTGCAGCGAAGTTGTAAGAATTTATCCTGTCACATTAAACGAGGCAGAGTGTATCCTGATTGTCATTGAAGGTTGTGATTAGCAGAGCTGGTCAAATCAGGCTTCCTTCTGTTTCTTGAAGGCTATGTCAGCTTTGCGACTGTGAAGCTGTAACGAGACAGACACGTTCAGTGCGCTCTACATTTGAGTAAGTGGCGGACCGCTACAGAGCGAGATACAATCTAAATGGAGCGCAGTAAAATTCCGACGTGAGAATTCTGCATTCGCTTTATGCATGAAGCAGAATGTTGGCTCAGTTTAATTATCAAAGAATTGTTCTTCCACCGCTCATATAGGCCTGGAATTTTTCAAGTATCTCTTCCTTATGAATTGACGATCGAACCGCGCCTAATTGTATTTCGCTTATTTATTCATGGCTTATTTACTATGATGTTAGTAGCTGACACGACATGGCGTCGAAGCATTGGATGATTGATAGTAAAAAGTAAAGTAAAAAGTAAAGCTATCCCCGTAACAGGCCATGAAGGCCCATAGGGTTGTGAGACGTTGAGGGTCCCGCATTATGTAGACAATAGGCTCAAAGATGGCAGTAAGGTTGTCAGCCTTACGCGCCGGCCGCACTTTACTCCCCAGGAAAATTATTTAGCGGTAGCATAGTTGGTTGAGGGCTATGCTACAAGCCGGAAGGTCGCGGGTTCAAGTCCCGATGAGGTCATTGGATTTTTTCAATTGACCTAATCCTTCCAGCAGCACTATGGCCCTGGGGTCGACTCAGCCTCTAACAGAAATGAGTGCCAGGAATTGGATGACTGATGGGAAATAAATTGGTAAGGATATGAAAGGAAGCGGTCGTGGCTTAATCTGAGGTACTATCCCATAATATGCTTGGAAGGACTGAGAAATACCACAGATTATCTCAGTAAGAATGTCCGATTTCCGGCGAGATATGACCGCGACCTTGGTCTCTCCGTTATTATCTGTGTCTTCTTGCTTCCCCTCAATCATTCTCCTTTCTTTCATTCTCATTTCCTCCCTTTTTACACTCATATTCTTATTCTTCCCCCATTATTTATTTTTGCTGTTACTGTCGTTTTCCTTCCCTTCTTCAATTTCTTTTGTTCTCTCACTTTATTCTGATTTGTCATTGCTTTTTCCCTTCTTTCTTCTATCCTCTCTCACACTTAATCTTTTAGTTGAATCGATGTTCCTGTTCGTCCTTTATTTTCCGCCTTGTCTTCACTTTTCTCTTCATCTGCTTCTTTATTCCTTCTTCCTGTTCCATTTTCTTCACATTCAAATATATTTCTTCGTGGTTTACTTTTTTTTTTTTTGCTTAAATTTCTTCTTATATCTTATGTATTCATCTTTTGTCTTTAATTTCTCCTCCATTCTTAAATTCTCATTCGTCCTTCATACTTCTATCCAACGAAACTACATTTTAATGGTCATTAAATATATTATATTGGTATACTTAAACACGGCCCATGTCATCCTCCAGTCAAGGAGGATGAGGTAGGCAGGGCATGTAGTAGGAATGGGGCAGAAGAGGACTGCATATAGGATATTGGTGGGAAAGCCAGAAGGAAAGAGACCACTGGGAATACGAAGACGTAGGTCGGTGTACAATGTTAAAATGGATCTTAGAGAAATAGGGCTGGATGTTATGGATTGAATTGATCTGGTTGAGGACGGGGACCAGTGGAGGGCTCTTGTGAACACCGTAATGAAACTTCGGGTTCCACAAAATACTAGGAAGTTCTTGAATATCTGCACAACTGGTGGCTTCTCAAGAAAGGCTCAGCCCCATGAGTGAGTGATATTTTAATGCAGTATAATATATACGAATGTCCGGACAAACAGAAATACCAATGTCTTCTTGTCTTGTACGTGCTGTGAATTCATTTGGTTAAACAGCTGTGCCGCCGCAGGGACCGGATTGGAAATCTCACCGTTTAGTTACGTTTCATGGAATGACGTAATTACGCTCTCTGTTTGCAATGAGAAGGGTGAAAATGGTGAGAGGGTAAATAGAGTCTGGATGTGACTGACTGCGACTGACTGGTCTGCCCCCAAAACTACCTTAAAGTCACAAAGCAGTGTCCTCTCTGAATTTGCAGGTACTCTATTAATTTGGACCAACCAATGGCACTAACCCATTTCACAGTGCGAATGTGATGGTCAGTTCTGCCTCTGTTGCTTGGTTTCGGCATGATCAGCTTAAACCTGTCTTTGAACTTGGTAATGAAATTGTCGCCGGTCACGGTAGCCGAGCGGTCTAAGGCATGTACTGTCTTCGCTCGCTTGGAAACCGGGATCGTATATTTGAATCCCACTCAGGACATGGATGTTTAGTTTGTGTTTGTGCGTTTTTCTGTGTTTGTGTACAGGTAGAGGCCTTGCGACGAGCTGATCACCCGCCCAAGGAGTCCTACCGAATGTGTAAGATCTAGAAAAACCGAAGTGAACGGAGAAGTTCATGGAGGTAGGCCTAGGCCCACTGGGGCTGTAGTGCCAAGGGGAAGAAAATGAAATTGTCTGTATGGTCCCGCACTGAAACCTTCGAAACTAGTGTGACTGGTTCGTGGGTTACTCAAAGGTGTTCTGTAAAATGCATATGCTGTTTAGTGTTTAATGGAAAAAAGAGTCCTATTTAGGATGAATCGGAAAGGATGCGCAGATAGTGGTCGTAAGTTTTCTTCAAGAGAATATTCCGTATTCACCTACAGTGACTGAAGAGAACAATGCTACATGGTGATCAGCCGAACTTCATACCACCTACTTTTAATGTTGTCACGTATATGGAGTGACTATAGACGGGGTTTGGAAGTAAGTGCATGTGATTATAACAGTGAAAAAGAAACTTCCGCAGACATAAGTGATCCTAATTGTACTTGCGTGTGTTAAAGCGAGTGGCCAATATACTTGTTCGCTAAATCCGAGACCTGGGTGTATTTATTTGTCGCGTTACATAGGCAACACGTGACAATATAATTTTACATGTTTCGACCAATTACGACCTTCATCAAGTAAAATATTTACATTATCTACCGTTGTAAAATAATACATGAAGTTTATACACGGATTGTGGTGACGAAACCAATAGTAAATTTTTCTCATACAATATGACGCTGAAATAAAATATTCCTCGAAAGGTACATCCGTGCTTTTCACAGATTTATGCCTATTTAAAACAGCGTAATTCTGAGGTACATTCGCGTACTCACGAACACATTTGACATCATAGAGTGCACGGTCCTTTGTCCGTGTGGCTACTGTAATCGGTATGCTGAAAATTCATGTTCGTAATCAGTTTCTTCCCGTATCCTACGCTACGTAACCTCTAGGGTTGACAAATCATTTAACAAATCTTGGAAAGCCTTTGTTCCTGCTACTGTCATGGGACTGTCCTAATCCATTTTCGCCTTTTTATTTGGTGATTTCTATATAATATTTGGGCTTTGCATCAAAGTAAGTGAATGGTTTTCCCTCACTCCTCCGCATATAAATTTCGTGAGCATCATGCTACACGTTGTAGTGTCTTACAGCTTCAGCAGTAAGTTCAGCGTCACAAGAGACAGAACTGAGTGATTTGCTACAGGGATATTACACTCGATGACGTGGTAGTTCATGAGTGAACAGAATGCGTGAATTCTAATTACCAAACGCAGCATTCCTTTGCAGACAGTTGGCATGAAATGGCTGACCATTTGTCACACTCTGCCGCGGGTAATGTCTCGTAAGTTAAACACTGCACTGCTGTGATGAGAGCTTATGGTAATATATTTGTTCCAGTAAAACCTTTTCAAGGGAACGAAATTTTATTTTTCGTTTGAGTATACTTAGGCACTGAAAAATCTATTTTCACGATACATGTTTTTTCTCAACAAAGAAAACGGGTCTGCAGTCAGTCATATAGCACTAAATGTTACCCGAAGTGGTGCATATGACCAAAAAAAAGAGTATAAAAACATAATTAATAACGTTAATTCGTGACTTCGAAATGTGTACTAATCAGTAAAAAGTAAAACTTGCCTTCAACATAATTACTAGGCAATCCATAAAAACATGTGGGTGAATGGGGGCATAGCTTCGCCAGTCTTAACCTCGTTATTAGGTGATGGTGAGTATTCAGCTTCACGTCCCGACCGCTTTGTCCCTCATGAAAAGAGCCCCCGTTACCCATTGGATAGGAAACTGAGTGGGCCCCACAGCCGGTCGGGATTCTATGGAGAACAAGAAATTCTGTCCTCTTCCGGGAAACGAACCCAGAGTCCTTGGTTGTCCAGCTTGTATCTTTTCGTACTAGTTGGATAGCACGTTATTTAATTGCTATGTTACAGTATTCTTATCTTTCTTGTAATTAAGTAAAGCAATAATTTTGAAAGCTCGTGTTTCTGCTTAAGAATGTTAGAGGATGCAACTACGACTATGTTTTATGTGCTGTCTCTTCAGTGGTCTGGAAGTAATGAGAGAAACCGCGGTAAATGTGAGATTAGTTGGCCCCACCTGAGACTACATCGGATAAACCTGACCCACGCTACTGTCCCTCTTCAGCTAACGAATGTCGATTATGCCGTGTTATTTCTTCTAACGAGAACAACGAGGAGTCAGACAACCAAGGCGGAGCTTCGTAATCTACAGAATGTGCCTCATGTTCTCCAGAAGTGTCCAACAGGAGGAACGTACCATGGAGTGGGACCTACAGAACGTGCCTCATGTTCTCGGGAAGCGTCCAACAGGAGGAACGTACCATGGAGTGGGACAGACAGAAAATGTGTAAAAAGAAGTAAAGGTATCCCTGTAACAGGCCGTGGAGGCCCATAGGGTTGTGAGATCTTGAAGTTCCCACATTTTCTAGACAATCGGCTCATAGATGGCGGCAGGGTTATCAGCCTTACGAGCCGGCCGCTCTTTACCCCCAAGAATATTCCTGGTACTCATTTCTGTTAGAGGCTGAGTCGACCCCAGGGCCATAGTGCGGCTGGAAGGATTAGGTAAATTGAAAAAAAATCCAATTACCTCAACGGGATTTGAACCCGCGACCTATCGGCTTGTAGCATAGTGCCTTAACCAACTACGCTACCGCGTGCCTGTAGACCTTACGAAATTTTGGCTGCGAAATATTAAGAATACGAAATGATAGACCTAAGTACAGCGAGAGAATAAAATTAACATTCACAGTTTATAAATAAGAAATATCAGAGGGATGTGAATTTTCCCGTATTTTAGTATTGTTTCCTGCGACCTTTTTTTTGTTGTTTTTTGTTATTTTATTATTACCGTACTTTTAGAATGACATGGAATTTTCAGATGGTTGAGTACCTCGTGAAGTTGACCCTGTGCTTATCTACTTAAACACTACATCATGAAGACATATAGGGGGAGGTGAATCAATACATTCATATTTTCTTGACCCTACCAGTAGTTGGATATAAGTGGTAAGCTTCAAGCCACGGCAGCTTTACCCCCAGAAACAAAGTCCCCGCTACCCATTGTGTAGGAGGTTTGGTGGTCCCCATAGTTGAGTACCTACATTTGTGTAAGTCCTTGCAGCATTGAATTATCAAGTGAAATAATCAAGCATGTACTTAGGATGTGAGATGCTCACAGTTGTGGTGCTGGAATGTAATGCATTGTGGGCCTTTTAAAGTCAACTGATGTTTCGGAGGAATATGTCGCCGACACCTTCACGGTCGAAGAGTAAGCGAAGCAAAAAACAAGCGTGAAGCAAGCGTGAAGCGAACTTTGTTTGCTGCATCTTCCAAGCTGGTTTCTTGGTTGGCTTACTCTTCAACACTGAAGACAAAAGCGCATGTTCCTCCTACACTTCCGTTGTCTTCAACAAATTGTAGGCCTTGTATCCTACAAGAAAGACCACTTCAAGTGTATATTTATATAGAAGGAGAGGTAGATTGTTGGATGAATGATCTTCTGCCGGCTATTTTTCCCATTTGAACTGCCTCTTCTATAATTAAGCTGTTTCTTTCCCCTTGGCACTACAGCCCCAGTGGGCCTAGGCCTACCTCCATGAACTTCTCCGTTCACTTCGGTTTTTCTAGATCTTACACATTCGGTAGGACTCCTTGGGCGGGTGATCAGCTCGTCGCAAGGCCTCTACCTGTACACAAACACAGAAAAACGCACACACACAAACTAAACATCCATGCCCTGAGTGAAATTCGAACCCATGATCTCGGTTTCCAAACGAGCGCACACAGTACGTGCCTTAGACCGCGCGGCTACCGTGGCCGGCATAATTAAGCTGCACCTGGCAGTAAAGAGAACACTTCCTAGAAACATCAAATATACTACCGATAATCCACTTACTCGTTTTTTAGGGCCGCGGCATAGCTCAAGAGGTTAGTCGATGGCTTCCCACAGCGGCGGCCCGGGTTCGATCCCGGGTCTGGTCAAGTGGGATTTGTGGTGGACAAAGTGGCCCTGGGGCAGGTTTTCTCCGAGTACTTCGGTTTCCCCTGTCAATCTTCATTCCACCAATTCCACTAGCAATAAAAAATATTAGTTTCTTTAGCATTAAATTCAATTATTTGGGGGTGTTTTACTTTCGGTGACAGAAACAAAGGAAGCTGGTATCCGTTGTAACCCTAACTGCCGCCAGTTAAGACAGACCAGATCACAGTGGTGGCGCGGTCTTTCATGCACCGTCTTCTCCCGCTCGAACACTGGGACCGTGGATTCGAGTACCACTCGAGGCATGGATATGTCTGCATTCATTCTCTGTTTGTGTAGGTAGCGGCCTTGCGACGGCCTGATCCCCGTCCAAGGAGTCCTACTGACTGTGTATAGATTAAGAAACTGAAAAAGTGGCCAAGGTCCACAAGTGCTGTAGGGCCATAGATAGATAGATAAGGTAGACCTTGACATTTAGAAGAATTGAGAAACAGGTTATTTCCGTCACAACTGCAGACAGCACATCTACTGTTTACAATATCATTGTCGGTCAGAATACCCAGTGCCTAGAAAATGATCTTAAATCATAAACTGTGATGGATATATAATGCCTCCAACACTAGCGACACCTGCGAGGACTTTAGCGTCGGATTGGAATTATATTTCTAGAACATTTTCTCGTGGTACAGATAACATAGGTCGAAATTTCACGTAACACAGAATATTTATGCTAATTAAATAAGGGTATTGTAGCATGCAGAGCGTTGCTGGGTAGTGACCTCGAAACAGACAATAAAACAACATTCGCTGCTAGGCAACAGGTTTTGATAAGCAAGAATAGACGGCCGCTGCTAGGGAAAGACTCTGTTGCCTAGAAACAGCCCATATGTCTCAATATGTATTACTGGGAAAGGGCCATGCTTACAAAAAAACGTATTTGGATAACTTTTCAACCATTGAGTAAGGCGTACTAGTTGATTTTTATTTTTGTGGTACGATTCAACTTAACTTACCCTACACAACAAGAAGCAGCAAGCTGAGTGCTTCTTGATTGTTGTTTGGTTCGCTGACTCTTCTTCACTGAAAATAGAGGCGGTATATTTCTCCGAAACGTTAATAAGCTTCTTCAATACTACAGGTCGTCACATCTCAGAGGACTGAGCTCTCCATAGTCAGTGTCGTGACAACCTGAAATCCGCTTAGCTTCGACTCTGAAGACGTTCCTCCGAAGAGTCAGCGAACTTCTCTACCTGACTGCACGGCATCCCATCTGAGTCACCATTTTGAGTATCCCACTTCTGCTCGGCCTCCTTCTTTTCTGTTGCTTCTTGCTTGCTTCACTCATACGTTTCTACAAATCGTGGGTGAAATTCTAAATGACTTTTTTTTTCACTGGCTCTACAGCCCCCTTGGGCCCTTCCTCTGTTTTTTTCAGTTTCATGATAATTTTACAGACGGTATGACTCCTTGGACGAATGATCAGCTTGTCTCAAGGCCTCTCTCTAAACACAGGACAACATAAACACATACACATAAAAACATCCATGGCTTCTGTGGGATTCGAACCCACGATCCCGGCTTCCGAGCAAGCGAAGAGAGTACATGACTTAGACTCTTCTTTTTTGTAATTCGCTTAGTGGGGGGTGGAGTCCAATTGGGTTCACTCGGCACGGCGGCCACTGATTGGCCTATTGTAGCCTGCCCCGGGTGATTATGATGATGGAGAATTTGGTGGAATGAATATTGGCAGGTGAAACCGAAGTACTCGGAGAAAACCCGCCCCAGCGCCATTTGTCCACCACAAATCCCACTTGACCAGACCCGGGATCGAACCCGGGCCGCTGCTGTGAGAAGCCAGCGACTAACCGCTTGAGCTATGAAGCGGCCTCTAGACCGCTCGGTTACTGTGACCGGCTGTACGAGAGTAGACGGCGTCAAATCCCGGAATAGAGTATCTCTCATAGTGACCGCTGAGAGAACCTCAAATCGGACACGCGGGACATGGGTCACTTCCCATCCTCTCTTATCACGTGCAGCAAATAAGAACTTAGTCTCTAAGATATATAGTTCGACGTTTTTAGTTCTTTTAGTTTCTTGTGGCGGGGTGAGACAGCCCACTTGGTACGTCGGCCACTAATTGGCCTATTGAATCAGCCAGGATGATACATGATGAGTGTGGACCAGTCGGTGGATTGAGAATTGACAAGAGAAACCGAAGTACTCGGTGAAAAACCGCCCCACTTCCACTTTATTCACGACAAATCCCACTTGACTTGATCTGGACTCGAACCGGGCCGCTGCAGTGGGAAGCCGGCGACTAACCGCCTGAGATATGATACGGCCTTATATTTTGATTTAGTGACAACATCATTAAGAAACAAGGGCATAAACTAACAGAACCCAGCATAACTTAACATAAAAAAATTTGTCTCTTATATTTTAAGGAACTATCGTTACAATCTTGCAGTTTAGCGCCGTGTGACCCTGGCGCCAATGTTAATGTATTGGTATAAACACAGGGTGTCCCAATGAAAGGTATCCAAAATAAAATTATTATACACATTAACGGGTTACACCACTACAAAAGGAAGCTATCAAATTATTTTCTTCATATACAACTTTCTCAATAAAAATAAATGTTAGCTCCCTTGGTGGCATGACAAATATCCAGACTTGAAGCATATTTGGTGTTACCGTAGCCACAGCGTCCCTTATGAGGGCTTTCATGCGTTGAAAGTCATTGATCTTAACCTGGTAGACAATCTGGAGACGTAGGAGGCCAAGCGTTGGTCCACTTCTGCCAATTCATATCCAAGCCTTCTCTCTGTCCAGGTGATTCCTAACATGGTGCAAAAATGTGGCGGCGAATGGGCGTAAGCCTGCTATGAAAAGAACGTTCAGAGTTTTCCTTTCCGATGATATAAACCGGATATGTGTATGACAATTAGTTTCTGAGAAATAATTTTTTTTATTTTGGATACCTTTAATCCGGACACCCTATAATTTTGAAGACAACATGAGCGATCATGAGGGAGCAGTGGGAGAACTGTGGAGTGAAACGCTCAGTACAGCGGAAGAGGGCACGATCAAAGCTGTTCACTTGACTGGTCAGGGTTCACAAATGTAAACAAGATCAAAAAGAACGGAATTTGTTTTTTTGTGACTACAGTTAGAGAAAAAGTATACCTTTCTCCCAACCTCATGTTTACGTGCGTGACAAAAATCTAACCTCGTATATGTCAAACAGATAGATTCTTTCGACAAATCTCGTACAAAAACTAAAGCTGCTTTACTTAACGAGAAATGTTCTTTCTTGTATGTCTTCAAACACTCACACATAGAAAAGTTACAGATTCTGAAGTTAGTTTGTGAAGGAATTCTAGTGCAGAAGAGGAGTGAATCTCATAAACAAATTTGAAGGGAGAAAAAGAAAACCCGGATTTAGTTTCAATCTTCGTAGTAACTGTAACAACACCATGCAATAATTTTAAATTTTTTTACACATACTGATATATTGGGTTTTCGGACTTTATCCATCGTCCTGGTTTTTAAGATAACTAATAAAAACACGACGTTTCGGAAACTGGATCTGTTTCCAGTGGGTCCAGTGATTGAGGCTA
>NW_019721529.1:89785-102643 GCF_002891405.2 Cryptotermes secundus
CCCCTAATTTACATTCTTGCTTTTGTCAAGTATCTTCATTATTTAATAAAATGTATATTATTATTATTATTATTATTATTATTATTGAGGGTGTTTGAGAACAGGGTGTTGAGAAGAATATTTGGACCGAAGAGAGATGAGTGACAGGAGCTTTGAGAAAACTGCATAATGAGGAGCTTCTTAACTTGTACTCTTTCCAAAGTATAGTTATAATGATCAAGTCAAGGAGGATGAGGCGGGCAGGCATGTAGCACGAATAGGGAGAAGAGGAATGAATATAGGATATTGGTGGGAAAGCCAGAAGAAAAGAGTCCACTGGGAAGACCAAGGCATAGGTGGGTGGACAATATTAAAATGAATCTTAGAGAGCTAGGATGGGATGGTATGGATTGGATAGGCTCAGGATAGGGACCAGTGTATGCCTCTTGTGAACACGTTGATAAACCTTCGAGTTCCATAAAATGCTGGAAAATCCTTCAGTAGCTGCACAATGGGCGGCTCCTCAAGAGAGGCTCAGCTCCTTAAGAAGTAAGTATTATTATTTTTATCATTACTGTTTTAAACCCGTCTGGTTACAAAATATTCCAGCTCGTATCAGCATCAGTAGCTTTATTCAGTATGCATTTCCTCTCCTGGAGAACGTTGCTGCATTGTGTGACAGTTGGATGATAACCTGCCTCTTGAACGAAGTACGGGCTGCATGAAGGCACTTTGTTTAAAATGGGTTTCGTCTGTGGCTGAGTCCTTATTCCTTTGAGCACTGTTCTGCAAACTACAAGAAGAACGGGATGACATGATGGATCGCACAATACGTTCTTCTTCTTCTTCTCTCACTGTGTCTCCCTTTCTTAGTGCTGAGTACTGTTTCCTTCCTGACGAAATGGCAATTTCCTTGGTGAAGATGCAGCTGTCTCACACGTCGAATGACGCCAATTTGATCGCTGTTCCATCTACGTAATTTTACTACGATGATGGTTGTTTTGGAATCCAGTAATGAGATCATTATTTTCATTCACATAAGTTCGAGAAAGTTGCATGTCAACATTTTCTCTACATTTCGTGCTCATTTATTATTTGTTTGGATGGCTCGTAGCCATTTTAGACTCGGCATAAACTTCATGGACCGGTCACGGTAGCCTAGCGGTCTAAGGAATGTACTGTCTTCGCTCGCTCGGAAGCCGGGATCGTGGGTTCGAATGCCACAGAAAGCATGGATGTTTGGTGTATGTGTTTATTCTGCGTTTGTGTTGTCCTGTATTTAGGTAGAGGCCTTGAGACGAGCTGATCACTCGTCGAAAGTGTTCTACTGTCGGTAAAATAATCAAAATGAAAAGAAAAAACAACCTGGACACCGTAAGGTATAAGAGGAACGGATTGAGTAAGTAAATCATTAAGTATATAACACATTTGAAGTCTTCTTTACTGCACCTCTGCTGTCTGCTCTGGGCTACTCTTGTATCCTGTAGTAAGTTTATATTAGGTGTTTCAGTTGACTAACGCAGCTAACAGTCGACAACATCTATATTTAAGATAAAACAGGCCTATAGACACTATGAAGTATATCTAACTACTTAGAACGGTCTTTCTGGAAAAATATACGTCCCTAAATGTGGAGACAGCGCATTCCTTCGAAAGGCTGTTTTACACACATTAACTGAAACAATGTCCTGTCACAATCCAGAAAAATTACATAAATTTGTCTAGAAAAAATTACTCAGCCGGTCAAGAAAATCCTAACTTTATTGGAACTGGAAGATTCAATTTGATCTTCACTCCATTCAATATTTGGACCCTGTTCTGAACAATCTTATTCTATGTAAGTTTTGAGGTTTTCACGGCGATGACAATGAAGAGAGTCGTCTTCTGGGTTTAGGCACCGTGTATTCTTCGTGTTGGCCGACGTTTCGGAGGAACGTAGCGCCTTCATCTTCAGAGCAGTTGAATGGCTGGAATGCGGAGAGCAGTAGCTGTCAGCTACTGCTACGGTGCCTAAACCCAGAAGACGACTCTCTTCAATCTTATTCTAGTTCACATGAGCGAACACTCTTTAAGCTAGGATGAATCTTAATCTGTTCAAATTGATGCCTGTGTCTCCTAAGTGGTTTCTTTTTTCGACGATCATAGGGCAATATGCAGCAAGAATTTTCTTGTTCTCCCTACATGCCACAACCCCCCTACACACACACACATTATATTGTCTCTGTACGATCCGCCTTAACAATATTAGGTGAACAGTACAAATTCTGAAGTCCATTCTGTTGTGATGTAATTTTCTCCATTCGCCTGTTACTTCATTGCTCTTACTACATACAAATGCTCCTCAGAAGGCCCATCTCTTTGCCCGAGAATATTTTATTGAAAATATTCACAATTTATATTGATCTATATTATAACTATTATTAAATTTTGTTTGCGTGTTTGTCTCTTATATGAAAAATCACATGAACTTCATTCAAGATGTCTCTCAACATAGGCCTATTTGTGTAATCATTGCATGCCACGGAGGAATTCTCTCTGCAACTTCCTCGCAAGATGAAAGGTTATGTGACTCCCCAGATAAATACCGTTCTCTCCCAGCGTAATACTGAGTTTGCAGAAATGACAGAACTTCCTCTTCCATCAACATAAATTAACATGCAGAGACGTAAATTTAAAGGTGGGTTTGTATCCGTAGTTATACATTCAAGAGCAAATATTGTTTAGAGACCACAACAAGTATTCATTGGAAAATGAGTAGAAATTGGGATATGATTTGTGCCTTCCGTGCTTCAGGAAATGTTACACAGATACAACTGGTTTTAAAACGAGTTATTTTTTCTTTTAGTTTAATCTTCATACAAAATAACCTATATGTACAAATAGCAGCGTTCTAATGACAGTAACTAATGACCCACAAACATTTATATGAAAATATTATGAAATTGAATAGAAAATAATTATAATTATAATGATATTCCACCTTTAAATATTATAAATTAACACGAAATGAATATTTTTAAACTGAGTTCGATTTTTTAAATTTTCAGTACTGGTTTCTTACCCAGTTAAGACAAATCCTTGTTTCATTTATCTAATTTATTAATTTATTCTCCATGATGTCCAAACCTCAATTAAACTCCCATAAAGCGAGATTATCGCTAAATTGATAATTTTGTAAAGCATTGTTGTAGCTTCGGAAATAAATAATTTTTCGCTTATTTCTAGGAATTTTGCTTAATTCTGAATATTTCGGTACCTACGTCATGAAATTAAATTACTCTTGAATTATGTAAGTTTAAGACCAACCTGGATATTCATTTTATAACCATAGAGCTTAAAAAACTTTAACAATAGAAAATCCTTTTCGCGAAAACCTGTAATATCAGATAGCACGGAAGATTAATTTTTAAGCTCATGGCCTTGAACTCGTACATTTTTCTTTTCCTTGGCACTACAGCCCCAGTGGGCCTAGGCCTACCTCCACGAACTTCTCTGTTCACTTCGGTTGAACTCGTATATACTGGAGATAAATTCCGAAGCCCTCAGACCTGCAAAGTATTCGTGCAAGCGGAATGACATAGCGCATAACTCGTTTGCCTGTCCTCGATTGCCAGGAAACTGAAATGTCTACACATATTGAAAGTCATTGCAGACAGAATAAAGTAGAAATATCCGATAGAGTATAGTGTGACTAGAGAGATTGTGACTGTTGCGGGTTTTGGATTGATGACTCCATTTATTGCACACTTTCATACATTGAGTAACTACAGTTTACATTTCACTATTACACAAACAGTTCTGTCCACAGTCACGTCTTCACTGCTGTTGCTTTGCAGTGGCTTGCAACGTCGGACGGTCCCCTTCCTCTGGGTTTCCGAACTGTCCCCGGCCTCAGTTACCGGCTTCTAACAGCTAAAGCCCACAACGAATGCCTCCCATCAGTTCTCTAATTGCAGTTGCTAACTGGTCCTGGTTATATCACCTCGGCACGGACCGCCTAGAAAACGTATCTTACATTATTGTTGTCTGATTGCCATGGAAACATGCTTGTTTTCTGAGCCGTTACTTAGCAATGGCTGTTGTATAGTTGCTTGTTTCGCTGTCGTTGCCTAGAAACGAGTGTACATGCCACATTACTTTTCACAGTAAATAGATTACTTGGTCAGTTATTCGTCAAATTAGTTGCTTACAAGCTGCTACAGAATAACTGATAGCTTTTCATTTATTTTAACTATTTTCTAAGACTGGGCATTGCGATCTTTCCGATTTAACATTAATTCGGAGGAAATGGATCATTTGGATACACCGTATTACTCCTTGAATTTGGCATCAGCTCATGTCAGCGTGACTGTCATTAGGACCTAAGTAAGCAACGTAGAATCTTATAAACAGATACAGCAGTTCGGGACCAGGAGTGAGATCGGAAAAGCATAGAGGAGCTTATCTGGTCGCAGGAACAATTAGAGTAATGGAGGGTTATCTGGGTGTTCAAAGTGGATCCCTGTTATCAGTAAACCACATTCGCCTACCCAGTTTCATACTGCTCGTGATGCTCGTTTTGCATTTTCTCATTGCTATCTAAACCCGGAAGGTGCGAGACAGCGTTCGAATTCCGACGAGGTCATTGGATTTCTTTTTCTTTCGGTTTACCTAATCCTTCCAGCCGCAATATGTCCCTGAGGTCGACTGATCTCTAACAGAAATGGGTATCATACCAGGAATATTCATGGGGGTACAGGGCGGCCGGCGCTTAAGGCTGACAACCCTACCGCCATCTGTGATCCGACTGTCTAGAAAATATAGGAACCTCAACATCTCACAACCCTATCGACTTCCACAGCCTGTTACAGGAATGCTTTAACTTTTTTTACTTTTATCTAATTTTGAATTTATTAATTTTCAATTAACCTATGATTGAAAGTAGGTTATAACAAATTATTCAGGAGCCGAACATGGGTTAGTCCTGTAAACATTCAGTAACGACTCAAACTGAAGCGTGGTTAAGACATCCAGGCCTCGTTAAGAAGCCCAGTGACTTCGTTGGAGCACCAGAAGCTGAAGATTTTCGCTGTGTACGAATTAAATATATAATTTTTAAAACTGTGGCTTTTCATGCGTCGTTGTTGACAGGACAGAATCTTAGTCATTCGGAGATCAAGAATTCAAGTAACCATTCTAGTTTCTTAGCCGGTCACGGTAGCCGAGCGGTCTAAGGCATGTACTGTCTTCGCTCGCTTGGAAACCGGGATCGTGGGTTCGAATCCCACTCAGGGCATGAATGTTTAGTTTGTGTGTGTGCGTTTTTCTGTGTTTGTGTACAGGTAGAGGCCTTACGACGAGCTGATCACCCGCCCAAAGAGTCCAACCGAATGTGTAAGATCTAGAAAAACCGAAGTGAACGGAGAAGTTCATGGAGGTAGGCCTAGGCCCACTGGGGCTGTAGTGGCAAGGCAAGAAAAAAAGAAAAAATCTAATTCCTTATAAATTCAACTCATTATCTTCTCATGATATCTCGCAAGTAATCAGGAGCCCATACGTCTCGACGCCAAACGTCGTTGCCATCCTCAGTATTTCCAGTCGGATTCGCTTGTTACTATAACTGCGAAATCCAGATAACAGAATCTAAGCGTGGGCCTCTCTGGCTACACAGAGCAGCATTTGCTCAATATAAATATTGTACGTAATCAAGAATACACTTAAAAATATATAATATATAACAACGATTGTGGTTCGAATCGTCCATTCCTATAAGGAATAGAATGAACTCTCTGCCGAATTCCAGAGAGTAGTGTTATGATTTATATATTCTATCTCGTTATTTTCCGTATGTCGGAGTGTGACATGCATAGCCCACGGACTGCTCACCCTAGCTTTGTCTTCGAGCCATAGAGCCCTTTTGTACAGTTTCGTGTCTCCTGATCACTAACTTCTCTTCTTGCCGAGATGCGTGGGTTTGGAAGTGGGGTGGAGGATTATGTTCAGTTCGATCTAAAGTCTGGGGTAAATACACAAACGTCAAGACTCTAGATAGAATGCTAGATTGTAGCCCACTGTAGCGCATACGAATGGGATGAGCTGGGATAATTAAGACGATATCTGCCTTTCTGTCTGTGTGAGGAGTATGGAATGGGAACCATACCTCTTGATAAGTAATTTCCCGCAAAACGAAGTTTATTTGCGTCTCTCTCGGATTTATTGCCATAACAACGTTGAGGGAATCACTCGGTGTTAAGCTAAGTCCATTTACTGTTTTCTTACTTTAATGGCAAGAAGACGTTTAGACTATCATTTCCAGTGCACTTTCGACTGGGGGAATTTTCTTTTCTGCGTAGAAAGAAAATAAAACAGAAACAAATAAAGGAATATTAAGGTAAAGGAAGATAGAACACACAAGAAACAGAGAAAGTGGGAGACAAAAAGTAAAAGAGAAATAAGAATAAAATGAAGAGCTAGAGGAACATAAATACGTACATAGAAAAACAACCGAAGAAACCACAAGAAAGGAAGCAAAAAGAGCAAGAGACGGAAAAATGAAGAAATAAAGAACAGTACACAGACATGGAATCAACGTAAACATAACAGAAAGGTTTTTCAAAACACCGAACGACACAAAAACAAAGTAAGGGGAATTATCAGAAATACTTCCACCGGTACAGTCGATGGTGTATAATACTCGTACGGTAGTAGAAACCGCGAGGTAAGGCCTACTTCAGATGTTCCCCATGTCTTTAGCCTCATTTTCCTATTTTTTAAACAAATGGACTTATGAGATCATCTTGGTTTCTATGTTTCTGCATGTGTATCCCCCCGCCTCGTTACTAGACGTCTTCGTAAACACGTTCCCGCGGCAATGAATATACACCCAATGATAGAAGCATTGTTGAATTCATCGTTCTCTGTTCTATCCGTGACTTATCAAAGGAAAGTAAACGATTAGCTCTTTCCTTGCAACTCCAGCGCCCGCAGAACTGAATTTTCCGCGCTATTGCCAAACTTGACAGGTGCATATTGGTCTGCGTAATGTACTAACTTTCACAATTCCTTACGTACACGATAGTTATATCCTGACAACGGATTTATAACAGTCTCACTCTAACTTGAAATCACATGAAGTCATCTTTTCACAGCCTAATTCATTTCTTGGCATTCCTCTGCTCCTAAGCTCTTGTCCCGCCAGGCTGGCGTCTCGAAACTCGACTCACTTCTTCTCACTAGAATTCTTCTCTATTGTTGTGACAGCGTGTTTACAGTGTCATTACATATTGATGAAAATTATTCGATTGTTGTTTATGTATTCGTTGCCGCAGGAATATGTTTACCGTGTCGTTACCTAGCGATGAACGTCTAATCTGACTTCACAATTCTGGTTTTCGTGCGTCATGTCACAATATCTTTCCTGGAAGACGAGCTTTGGGAGCAATGTAAAGAATTAAGTTGTCCTTGTCATTATTAAGCACCAAGCCACAGAGATGTATGGAGGAGTCGAATAACTCCATGCATTCTTAACCTTGGCATTAGTTGGAGGTGAGTGACCAGCTTCACGCCCCAGGGTCTTTATTTCCTGGAAGAGAGCCCCCGGTGTCCCTTGGACTGGAAGCTGGGTGGGCCATAAAACTGATCTGTACGCTGTGTATAAGAGAAAAAAATCTCCTTCCTCCGCCGGGAATCGAATCCCGACTTCTCGGGCGACCAATCTATAACCTAGTTACAACTATAAGTATTGAATTGAAAGATGAAATTTTTACAAAGAAAATTTCAATCAAGCTGCCGAGCATGATACTATTCGCTTCCTCAGTGGCACAATTCGGGAATCAGCAATTTAACCACTGGGAATTTTGAAATATCCTTTCCGGGGCCACACATCGGATCCCCCGACCTTCTAAGGACTTTTAATATGAATCTATTCCGCCCTTCTTCATTTCTTACATGCACTGCCTAACAAACGCAGGTTTGAATCTCTCCTACAAAACCTGGATATCTGTTGTACTATTTATTTCTGCAGCAATTTGATGGTAAAGACGGCGGTAGAATGATCTATTCTCTAAGTAGTTCTACCGTGTCTCTAAACGACCCTATCTATCTATCTATCTATCTATCTATCTATCTATCTAGCTATCTATCTATCTATCTAGCTATCTATCTATCTATCTAGCTATCTATCTATCTATCTAGCTATCTATCTATCTATCTAGCTATCTATCTATCTATCTAGCTATCTATCTATCTATCTAGCTATCTATCTATCTATCTAGCTATCTATCTATCTATCTAGCTATCTATCTATCTATCTAGCTATCTATCTATCTATCTAGCTATCTATCTATCTATCTATTTATTCCTGTTGCTACCAATTAGCGCATAAGAAATCTGTGAAACGCTTCGTTTCACTTCAGTTTCTTAATCTTAGACAACAGGTAGGACACCTTGGACGGGGGTTCAGCCCGTCGCAAGGCCACTTCCTACACACAGAACAACACAAACACAGAATAAATGTAAAAATCCATGCCTTGAGTAGGATTCGAACCCACGACCCCAGTGTTCGAGGGGGCGAAGACACTTCATGCCTCAGACCATGCGGCCACTGTGAGCGGCAAACGACCCATTATCCCAGAACAATTCTGAACAGGAGCATAACGTTTCAACGTCTATTCTCTTAATTATATGGGGAAAGTAGCAATAAAATTATGAATACATTAGTAATTGGCCCTAAAATTATTTAAACGTTTATTTCTTCAGTTACGTAATGATTCTACTGACAGGCTGTTATGAATTGCAGAATAACAGGTGACTGAATATAACACTCGACAGTAAGTTTGAATGAAGGGGATGTGCCATTTTGTACGACTGAATCACAGAAATAAGTTGTTTGAGCAGTCCACATTTGGCCGAACTTTAGAACAAGAAACAGGAACGCTAATCAGTGCATTTCGTAGATATTAGGGAAGTAACTTGAAGTAACAACAACTACTTACATTGATTCAAAGTGATACAAAGAATTTGAAGAACATTGTAGAAATTATGAATATTTTAATCAAATAACTGTATGTTTCTGACAGATAATATTTCAAATTCTAAACAATAAAATTACAGAATTTATTATATGCAATTTGATTATTTCATACAGTCAATACTGTGTGTTTCAATAGTGACTTGATCTCTGCATCATGTATAAGCGTTCTGTGCCTCATTTCCATGTCCCTGCTGTGTGTCTAGTCGCGGTAAGTGCCTTACTTCACAGTTAAGACACAAAGGGAGTAGTTTCACTTGTTACGAAACTGATGCTTATGAGATAAGTACCTCCAACAGTCCTTGTACTCAAGAACTTGACATATTAATACATTCGCCGTACTCGGGTTACACTGTCAACATTCTGTAGACGCAGAGGCCCCGTTCGGCCAGTAGATCGAATCAATGTCACAGTATAAGAGACTTACCAACTTACCTACCGCGTTAGTGCAAGTTATGCAGACATTACTGTGTACATGATTAGGTCAATGCTAATGACAAGAAAGCTAACGAAATTAGTGTGTAATAATAAAAATATAATGTGACTTGATACCCAAAAGCCGGAATAGTAAAGTCAGAATAGACGTTCATTGCTACGCAGCGACTCGGTAAATATTCTCGCGGCAACGAATACCCAAGCAAAAATCAAGTAAATTATGTTGCTATGCAACGGCGCTGAAAACAAGCCTACCAAACAGTAGAGAGGCTATGTTGTCTGAGTGGTCCGTGCAAAGTGGTTATAAAAAGAATTGGGTTAAGAAGAGTTAGTTGAGTTTCGAGACACTAGCCTGCCAAGACATGGGCTTGAGAGCAGAGGAATTGAATTGAGTCGAATCTTCGAAGAACAGTGGAAAGAAAGGAATTAGGCTGCGAAAAGAAAATTTCGTGTGTAATTTGAAGCGATAGTTAGACTCATAAATCCGTTGCCAGGATGCGACTGGAGAAGACTGAGAACGCTAGTACGTGTGGAACGGTGAACTGTAAAGTGTGCAGTTCAGCGATAGTGCTGTACTGCCTGTAGTCCCTAGGACTGTGCATAAGACGTCAATAAATGCAATCCACAACCCGTCTGTAAAGTCACTCACAACCCCATAAATCATGACAACAGTTTTATCACAGACAAATGTAATGGATATATATACCGCATTGCTGCACGAAGGTAAATCTCGTTTCATAGCTCAAGTGCGTTCCCGTCATTGTGAGGATCGTGTTATTTCAATTAAGAAACTTTCATTTCTATTCTTATTGTAAATCGAAAACATCTTTATGGATTCATCATGAGTAGTGATGTAGATTGCTACGTAATCGCTAGGCAATTAATATGTTCCATATTAAAAATAGAGATAATTACGTGTAATTCCCGTAGTGATCTCTTTGAACAGGCAAGATTTTTCTTCTTTAAGAGTACATACTTAATGTACAGAGGCAGGCGGTAGCGAAATTGGTTGAGGCACTATGCTACAAGCCGGAAGGTCGCGGGTTCGATTCCCAATGTGGTCACTGGATATTCTGAATTGACGTAATCCTTCCAACCGCACTATGGCCACAGGGTCGACTTAGCCACTAACAGAAATGAGTGCCAGGAATCTTCTTGGAGGTAAAGGGCGGTCGTCGCGTAAGGCTGACAACCTCACCGCCATCTGTGAGCCGATTGTTAAGAATATATGGGAGCCTCGACGTCTCAGAACCCTATTGGTCTCCACGGCCTGTTACAGGGATACCTTTACCTTTCCTACCTTTTGCTCATTGAATAACACCCTCAGAGACGTTTAGACAGAATATGTAGAATCCAAATACCCATATTTGGAGTTACAAAAATCCGCCACATTACCGTCTTCTGTTTCATGTCAGTCCCCTCAATAGCTCTGCGTTCTGTTACTAACAAAAGAGTTTTATTGTCCATATATCGCAGGCTGGTCTCTTCCCATGAGACTTTGAAACCATAACTGTGCTTGGGTTTTCCGTAGATCTGCCTAGAATTTGCTTTGCCCATCTGAATCTTAATTACTTTAATCGTGGGAAATAGAAGAGTAGGTAAATGATTAGGCCGGTCACGGTAGCCGAGCGGTCTAAGGCATGTACTGTTTCGCTCGCTTGGAAACCGGGATCGTGAGTTCGAATCTCACTCAGGGCATGGATATTTAGTTTGTGTGTGTGGGTTTTTCTGTGTTTGTGTACAGGTAGAGGCCTTGCGACGAGCTGATCACCCGCCCAAGGAGTCCTACCGAATGTGTAAGATCTAGAAAAACCGAAGTGAACGGAGAAGTTCATGGAGGTAGGCCTAGGCTAACTGGGGCTGTAGTGCAAAGGAAAAAAGAAGATAAATGATTAATTTCTCGCCTTTATTGACTTTTCTCTATTATGTTTTGATTTCTTTGGTCAAACTACTCAATCTAGCACTTTCTCGTCACTTGTCTGTTGGAGTTTCATGTCCGTTCAGAGCAGCGTTAATAATTATGAATGAATGAATGAATGAATGTATAAGGGGTGGGCCTTCTCGGCCCTTGCACCGCGACCTACAGCGATCTATTGTGCTTAGCATTAATAATTAAATAGATGGAGAACAGGAGGAGCAGGAAATGAACGATTTTCAATGGAATAATGTTAATGTCATGAATGCAATCCATATAATTCATGGAGCTATACATTCACTCCACTGCACTCCAGTCTTCATGGCGTGGTGTTTAATTAATTATTCACAGGAACAACTTCACCTTTCTCTGTGTTAAAGTACATGAGCGTTGCCGCAGTTATTAACTGACATCACAACCTTGTTACTGAACATGGCCTGTACAGGCTACCTAACTTCCTTTTCAGCTTGTTTCTACAGCGGTGTCCCCAGTGATTTACCATTAGAGACAATTTAGTGATATTTTGCTTCTATCGTGATTCTTTTTCTTTGGCGCTACAGCCCCAATTTGGGCCTTGGCTTACCTCCATGAAGCTCTCCGTTTCACTTCGGTTTACTAGATCTTAGACATTCGGTAGGACTCCTTGGGCGGGTGATCAGCACTTCGCAGGACTACTACATGTACACAAAAATGAACATCCATGTCTTAAGTGGGGTTCGAACCCACGATCCCGGCTTCCGAGCGAGCAAAGACAGTGAATGCCTTAGACCTGTCGGCTACCGTGACCGGTATACATCGTGTTACACCAGTAAAAATATGAATTACGGAGCAACATAACGGATCGGATGATAACGCTGATGGTGCAGTGATTGCTCGGTTACTTAGTTCATATTACTTCTACCAGAGAGCTGACTAGCAAGGTAACAGAATTATGCTTCTTGCTAGGCGGCCAATAGATGTAGTGGTGATTCGGTCGCACGCGTTAGCAACATAGCGGTGTTTGTTTGCCGATCTTCCTTGTAATTTAAAATCTCTGTGGTTTCAAATCTGGGGGGAATACGCCATATTTTTGCAGCCCAAATCGAATTTGTGCCATTATACACTAAAAATGGAGAATGTGGGTTTTGGGAAATGTAGTTACAGTTATAATGAGGATAGCGAATATCGAACTGTGTTTGCATTTAGGTATTCGTACATACGACTATGCCTACAACAGCCTTTATCTAACCGCAGTTGTCCGTTTTAATCCAGTTTTGTGAACTGCATTATTTGGTTTCCTGCATCCGCGGTTTTCAGTTTGTACACGCAAAAGAAACACTTCTAAACCAAGAGAGAGACGTTAGGTTGAGTAAGGGCAGTAATCCCTTTCGAAATCGTTTTTCAGGCTTCCATATTATGATTGCGGTGCGTCTTTATACGAAACGTTTCATTTTGTATCCGATGTGATTATAGCTTTGTTTTAACACCTGTTTAGGCCGCGCCATAGCTCAAGCGGTTAGTCGCTGGCTTCCCACCACGACGG
>NW_019721529.1:102686-222588 GCF_002891405.2 Cryptotermes secundus
GGTGGACAAAGTGGCGCTGGGGCAGGTTTTCTTCGAGTACTTCGGTTTCCCCTGCCAATCTCCATTCTTCCAATTGCTCCACAATCACCCTCACCTATCATCTGGGCCTGGTACAATAGGCCAGATGTGGCTGCAGTACAAGAAACTTAGTCCCACCCCCCTGGCATTAAAAAAAACACTTGTTTATAATTTCGTTTTCCTATATTCCCTCATACAAGAAGTGCTCTATACAAAATGTATAAAATAATCCGTTTTCGGTGCAGTCTGACTCTCTGAGGTTTCTATTCACACAGGTCAAGTAAATTTATGCTGGATTTTGTCAGGGTAATTGAACTTTCGCCAGTCACAGTAGCCGAGCAGCCTAAGGCATTTACTGTCTTCGCTCGGAAGCCGGGATTGTGGGTTCGAATCCCACATGAGCCATGGATGTTTGGTATGTGTATGTGTTTATTCTATACTCTATTCTTCAGAAATATTCAGTTTTCTGCGTTGTTGAATTTTATTACGTTTCTGACAGACTAGCAGAAACCACATCCAAGTCTGCCGTTTGAACGTACAAGCCACGTAACTTCCTGCTTTGAATTCTGAATACTACGAACCATTCTAGGCTTCTACCATGTCGTTTTCGATTTTGGGCTTTGTTCCTTGTTGGCGTCCATTGTACTAGCTTCTGGTAAACTTGTAAGAGATATTTAAGATTTGAAGTTTTCACGGTGCCACATCCCAGAAGACGGAATTCTTCATTGTAACTGATATTTCTACTTCCAGCGATTTCTCCCTCGTGTATACATCTGCATGTAATACATAATTTTCTGACTTTCTCTTGTTACGTAAGTCACGGACTTCAAGCTAGGATCCACAATCATAACAAGAGTAAAATTAAACTGAAAGTAAATTTATTTCTTGTACCTGCATTTAATAGACATTAATAACTATATTAATAATCTGAATTTCTAATGCGGTAAAAGTCAGTCCACCCTCCACGAACCAAAGTATCTAAGGCGCGTGTCGCTTATGTTCCTTTACAAGAGCACAGGCGTCGGGGATGCCAGTACAACAGAAGCTCAACAGACCGCACTCTATCGACGTGCACGTGAATCACACGCCGCACTCAGCCACAACTCTCGAATACGAACGAACATTTCGTTACTGGTCACTGCATGAATGAACTGCACTTTCACCACTCGGTGACAAATTGTGCACTGAGGACAGAAACTCTCTTCTCCCACATGTTTCGATCTATACTTGTACGCTACAACAGAAGCGAGCTTCAGTAGAAATACTGTGCTCTTCCGCTGGGCCGCGTGACAAATTTTGTTCCGCATTTCGCGATACAGTGGACACCATTCATGTTGGTTTTCTTCTTTTTGAGCCCATAGGTTTCGAAATATTATGCACTGTTGATAACACTGTACAGCAATGTACAACAATTTGTTGAACAACTCATTTGTTGCAATTAACAAAATGACACAACAAAGGTAGAATTGGCGGTTCTCAACCTGCATAATTTTCGATGAAGTTAGGGCACAACGCTGCTGATCCCAGTGGTCGCGCGGTGCAAGGCATGAACCGTCTTCACCCACTCAAACACTGGGATCGTGAGTTCGTATCCCACTTAAGGCATGGCTGTCTGTGTGTAGGCAACGGCCTTACACGGGCTGATCCCCCGTCCAAGGAGTTCTACCGACTGTGTATAGAATTAAGAAACTGAGAGATTGACCAAGGCCCAAGCCATAGAAAGAGAGAGAGAGCAAGACAGGTACGAGCCTTCTCTTCAAGAAAGAGTGGGAATGCAGTCCTCATTTGGTAAAAGCAGAGGCACGCTTCTATCTCCATGAACGGTAGAAATAAATAAGAGATATAAATATACAAACTACTTTAGAGACAAAACTTAGATTGGGTGATAATGTTGAAAAGGCACTTAGAAACACCAACTGGATTGAACCAATTTGCTGTTATTTTGCTTGGAGTATTCTTCTACTCTGTAGATGGAGACACGTTTCTCGAAGACGTGGGTGGACTTATACCCGGCTGTACGGCGTTACATCTTAGTAGACTCTACTCTTCATAGTCACCGCAGTTATAATCTCAGTGTCAAAATAACTTCTCTATGGGCGATAGAGGCTGGAATTCCGTAAATACAGGTAATTTCTTTCTTCACTGAATAGCAGGCTTGCTCTTTATTTCAGGTTATTGTTTCCAGATTCTAATTACCGTAACGGATAATAGAAGTTTCAGTTTGGAGACAGCAATCCTACTCTCTTTCCCTGGAGGTTCAGTACCGGACGGTGTCGCTTGTTCCAGAACCGAAATCGATATGAGTTGAAACTTATCCTCCACATCTGTATACGCCTTCATAGAATGCTTTTTCATTGCTGACTAGTGTCATTGTTCTTGAGTAGAATTATGTAGGCCTATATTCTTCGTTCTAGTACTCAGAGTTCCTGGATACAGAGCCAGAGGTCCGGGTTCGATTCCCGGCACTACCAGATTCTTTCTGAGAAGTAGTGGATCTGGAACGGGGTCCACTCAGCCTGTTGAGGATAATTGAGGAGCTATTTCAAGGAAATAGCGGCTCCGGTCTAGAACACCGAAATTAAGGGCCGTGGGGATCCATTGCGCTGACCACACGACACCCTCTATCCGCTAAAGTTGGCACTAACTTCGCCGACAAGCGGTCGGTATACTACGTTTGCGGACTAAAACCACGGAGTTTTTTTTATATTCTTCGTTAAGTGGGTAGTGGGGTCTAGTCAGTTGATCAATAAGCAGTAAAAGCATTCAGAATAATAGAAAGAAGAAATAATTAAGAAGATAGGTTTATCTTTAACAAGAGGCTGTGAAACTTATCCGCCTCGCAGTTCCGTGTCTTCATACAAAGGAGAGATATTTTATCATCGTTTCGTCTTCCGGAGGATGTACAAACGAAGTCTTCCTGATGTTGTCATTAGCCCTGCAGGAAGTCTGTGTGGAAATAAAGGAAGAAAGAAACTCCAGCCACGTGAAGACTTAAGTGGATGCAGTACTCTGAGAAGGAGGCTATGGAATTGTATTCAGCGAGAGAGCGAACTAGGCTTGCAAAACCGATTAATACATTTCGAGTAGCTGGAATTATTATTTGCAAAAATTTCGGAGGTAATTATTTCCACCGTTCCCCTGACGTTACAACTTTCTTCCATTAATTATTTAAGAGAAACTGCAACACATGTATGACTTACTTACTTAGTTACTCATGGAGCTGAGCCCTTCTGGAGGAGCCGCCAATTCTGCAGCTACTCAAGAATTTCCCAGCATTTTATGGAACTCGAAAGTTCATTACCGTGTTCACAAAAGTCCTCCACTGGTCCATATCCTGAGCCAGATCTATCCAATCCATACCATCCCATCCCATCTCTCTAAGATCCATTCTAATATTGTCCACCCACCTACCCCTTGGTCTTCCCGGTGGTCTCTTTCTTTCTGGCTTTCCCACCAATATCCCATACACATTCCTCGTCTCCCCCATTCGTGCTACATAACCTGCCCACCTCATCCTCCATGTATGACTAAATAATGTAAAATTTTAGATACCGATTGAGTTTTAAGGTTATAAAAATATCCATTCTACAGTATGTTACGTAAGAGAGAACATGTTACTGCTATGCATTCTACAGTGTGTTACATAAGCGAGAACATGTTACTGCTATGCATTCTACAGTATGTTACGTAAGCGAGAACATGTTACTGCTATGCATTCTACAGTGTGTTACATAAGCGAGAACATGTTACTGCTATCCATTCTACAGTATGTTACATAAGCGAGAACATGTTACTGCTATGCAAAAATGTAGGAGCTATTGCTTTGGTTGTTTTTGCTCCATCATCTATAGAACTATATGAAGTCTGTTGGCGGTGAAATTTGCAAGCGTAATTTGTCATTTTAATTTATGTTCTGCCTCAATATGATGCAGTTTATAAGCCTAAGTGGGCATACATGGCACTGAATTGTCCAGACGAAATTATTATGTGAAAAGTGAAATAAAATTACGTAGGAGTTTGCTTTCGTCTTTAAGAACACTCAATATAGTGATCTCTAACGGATACTCTGTAAGTTAACAGAAGAGCAGTGAGTTTATCTCTCTGTATATTTTCCACATTGCTGATTCAACAAAGAAGGAATATTCATTCTTTCTGAGTTTCCAAGGCATAGCGCAGAACAGGCATACATTTCTATATTGTGGTAATGAAATATGAAGTTAATTAGAGTGTGGTCCAGAGTCTGTAATTAGCAGATAAGCGCGCAGCCTATACTTGGGCTGTGGCTTGTAATATTTTGAACCTTATTGAATAAGCAAGTAAATATTGTTTAACTGTCGCCCGTTGATCTGGATCAGGAAGGGACCAGTGCATTGCTCTTGTGAACACGGTAATGAACCTTCGGGTTTCGTAAAATGCTGAGAAATTCTTGAGTAGGTGCACAATTTGCAGTTTCTCAAGAAGGGCTCAGCTCCATGAGTGACTGAGTGAAGTATTCTACAGTAATGTTCGGTCAGAGAGCAAATTTCCTACCCCTGATGTCCAGAGTCACGTGATTTTATGAGCAGCCAACTGGTTCGCGTTGTTTCTCGGTTCGTCCCCTCCTCCTCCTCACTCATAAAGGACGAGTGGACAAAGCACGGACACGTGATGACACTTTAACGAATCAACATCAACTTCTACGAGAGTAAGATCATTTCTTAACACTGAAGCATTCAGTAATTCGGGGTCCCGATTTGTTATCTGCATGCGGATCATAATTTGGCATGTAGCGATATATGCCATAGGCCTACAGGTGCTAAACCATGAAGGTTTGCCCCCCCCCCGTGAAGGCTAAGTGGTACCAACTTGCCAACACGCTGCCCTGCTGCGTTGTCACCATTCAGGAAGGGTTTACTTTTCTCCCTTATTCGATACTTAACACGATAGCAGTTGAAACAGCGGGATCATATATGTAAGATTTGAGGTGTTCGCAGCGGTGGCTATGAAGAATGCCGTCTCCTGGGATGTGGCGCCATGTAAATATTGTATAACCCTCTGCTTCTGAGGAACGTATCGTCTCGACTGGTCACTTAGTCTGCATGCAGCCACCTTATCACGCTGGTTCATCGCTCGCGGATTTTTCTTTCTTCTACCCTGAAGATGGAGGCGAAACGTTCCTCCGAAATGTCGGTTTATATATTATCTACACGACGCCACATCCCAAAAGACGATATTCTTCTGGATTTTATATGTTTATCAATCGGGTATTAAAGGCAGAATTATCCCTGTGTTTAATCATTTAGGCACTATGCCATGAAGACCTGTGGGGGAGTTGCGATAGCTCCAACTTTCTTGACCTCGGCTCTAGATGGAAGTGAGTGGTCAGCATCACGCCCCTGTCGCTTTACCCCCGGGAAAAGAGCCTCCGGTGTTCATTGCATAGGAGGCTATTAATCAGTCATTAGTAATTTCAAATAACTTAGTTTAGGGATTAAGAATACAAATAAGCCTAATGAGTAATCTCCAAATAGCCTACGGTCATTTATTTATCAATTCTTTCCTCAGAATTGCTGGGTTTTTTAACTTTGCCCATCGTCCGGTATTCTAAAAAGTAGAGAATTTTCGGAAACAGGGTCTGTTTCCGTCCTCAGTTGAGGTGGGAACAGACATTCTGTTTTCTAATTTTTAGATTACTGAAAGATAGACAAAGTCAAAAATCCCAGTAATTCAGAGCCTTATACATCATCATCGACCGCCTCTGTGGTCTAGTGGTCAAAGTTCCTGGCTACACATCCAGAGGTCCGGGTTCGATTCCCGGCGCTACCATATTTTCTGAGAAGTAGTGGTTCTGGAACGGGGTCCACTCAGCCTCTTGAGGATAAATGGGGAGCTGTTTAAAGAAAATAGCGGTTCTGGTCTAGATAACCGAAATTAACGGCCGTGGAGATTCGTTGCGCTGACCACGCGACACCCTCTATCCGCTAAATTTGGCACTAACTTCGCCGACAAGCGGTTGTCGCTTGGTCGATCGCCTGTGGACTAAAAGTACGGAGTTTGTTTTATACACTATTCTCAGAGCCCTTTAAAATTATTTCCTATTTACCGTTAAGCACCTTCCAGCCTACTGCTAAGTGATGTCTACATCCGACAGAGTGTCACACATAATCGTCGTCATCCTTCGGTACACATTTTCTGCAGAGACTGGAAAACAAAATCTGGGCAGTGGAAATACATAACAGAGCCACGCAAAGGAAAACGGAAGTGAATGAAGAGAGAAATATAAGTTCACAGGAGAGAGCAGAAGCTAAGCGTTTGCGTTGTCCGCGCAGAACAGTTATGGGTGAACGCTAAACGAAATTGAACTTTTCCCTCGTAAACATAGGCAAAGATCGCCCCCACTTATTGACAGATCCTTTCACAGCGAGGGTGCCTATCCTGAACGCAACGGAAAGTCCGATGTGTAAGCCTTCGGTTTTTATTGCACAACTGTCACATTTCACAGACTCGACTGTGTTTTACCATATTCAGCCCTCGGGTCACAGACTTTGTATCGCCTTGAAAACCTTACATCTTAGAATTCTGTTTACAGCTGGTTTTATTGTTCCATGACTAGAAAATGTTAGTGTAAGATTCTTTCCACAAAATTATAAGATGTATTTACCGTTGGATCCCGACCTGCTGGAGTTCTTAGATTCCCAACGGGCCTGTGTTAAACGCTCTTTTTGATTAGAAATAATTCTCTAATTAAGAACCGGGGTAGCTCAGTCAGTATAGCGACTGGCTATGGGCTGGACTACCTAGGGGTCGGAGTTCGAGTCCCGGTAAAGTCAAGAATTTTCACTTCTCCATATCTTCCAGACCGGTTCTGGGGTCCATCCAACCTCATATCCAATTGGTACCGCGGCCTCATTCTCGGGGATAAAGCGGCAGGGGCGTGAAGCTAGCCACTCAACTACAGCTAGTGCCGAGGTCAAGAAAATGTGATCTATACATCCACTACCCCATACGTCTTCATGGCATAGTGCTTAATTAATTAAGCACAGGAACAACTTTGCCTTTTTTTAAATTTTTTAATGTCTAATACATAACGACATGGCACCCGTCGAACTAGTTCACACTTTCACTATTTATGAACCTCCATAACGCATGCACGCATATATAAGCGCACACAGAGCTCTGCACAAAATGCCTAATTACAAGAAATTTCACCTGTCAAATTACAGTTAGCTGGCTTACAGTCAAACTCACTTAATAACACGTGAAAGGCAACAGTGGAATGTACGCGCAAAGGAGTAACGGAAAAGAACAAAATAAAACTAAATTTCGAGGAAAGCATATACTTCAACTACAGATCTGGATGTTGCAAATAGAAAACTTAGGGCGGGAAAATTTTGTTGTTTTGTTTGCGGCAGAAAATACAATACAGATTTTAATGAACATGGCGGAACATTCACTAACCACGTTGGGCCAATATCAGCTCTTGTTAGTTAAGGAATATGTGAGGAGAAAGTCGAATAACTCAAGAAGGAAAAGGATAAATATTTTTCCTTAAAAAGAAAATGAAGAAGTTGAGATTTGTCAGGGATTTCTTCTGTCACCGTTTGATGTGACTGAAACATCTATTCGGAAATCCATAACAGATAAAAATATCTCAGTGTTACTGAGAATGGGAGAAGAGGACACCACGAGCCTCGTGTGAAATGGCCAGATGATTGAAAGAATAAATAAAGAAACAGGTTAAGATTTGTTTCGATTCTGTCCTCACAGTTCTCTAAGAAGAATGTAATCAGTACAATGTATCTGATGATTTAAATGTAAAAATTATATATTATTTGCACCGAGAGAAATGTCATGAAAATGACCTTAAACCCGAGTAAATATTAGATTCTAAAGAGTTCTGGTGATGGATTATAACACTCAGAATTACTGGGTTTTCGGACTTTGCCCATCGTCCGGTATTCTAGAAACTAGAGAACACATCGTTACGGAAACAGATCCATGTTCCGAAACGTATTTTCTAGTTTTTTAGAATACCAGACGTTGGACAAAGTCCAAAACCCAGTAATTCTGACCTAGTAAATATGGTTATACACTCAAGTAATTAAAACATATTCGGAAGGAGGAGAAGGTATAGACCCATATGGTAAATGTTTTCATTTTTCTCGTCTTGCACAGAATAAAACGAAACACTGACATTTATATGCAAGAAAAAAAGATGTTCATATTAAAAGAAATAAATGACAGAATCTGAAAAGTGGGAAAAAGAGGAAGATAAGAAAGGGCAAATTTATTGTAGCAGGATTTGATTTACAAGGAGACATATTTTGTCTGAATACAAACGCCAAATATCTTTACTATAAAATAAAATTCATGGTGTACAGTCTGACTGTAGTGAATGTATGGACAAACGATCTGGAATAGGCCTATTGAATTGTTCTATCTTCTGGAATATAACGCCTTGTACCTACAATTCGGAGGGAAATATCTCCTCCATCTTCAAGATGAAGTATAAGCTAACCAGGAAACTAGAAAAAAGCAGGCAGGAAGGAACACAATAAGCCCAATAAAAGATGTATCACGTGTGTTTGGCTTTCTCGGTTGCGGCCATGATGAGGTGCGACACAGTCGCCAGCCGATAATGACGTGAGCAGAAGAAGACATTGTTGGTGTCCGTTATCAAACAACGGCTATTTGAGGCATAGAAAAGTTAGTGAGTGCCGTAGTGAGAAGTAGAGCTCGCGAATTAATGAGAGCGTTAAAATTGCTTACACTTATAATTTATATATATTCAGGAAATCCAGTTATCAAACAAAATCCCTTGTACAGTCACTAAATCGTGACAATATTGTATCACTGTGCTTCACATACTTTAGGCAGTAGTTAGGGCTGGACAATGATACAACCGTTTGCTTCGAGCCCAGAGCCGGCACCCACAGAATAAAGACCTATCGTAGTTTCGTTTCGAAATTTGAAAAGATACAAATGACTTACGTTTTTCAGTTAATTTAGTAGATCGAAGAACCCCAGAGTTATCCTCAGCTCTGCATTGGGCTCCTTATAATGTGGGAGAGGGAATTACATGTTTTCTCTTAAGAAAAGAGAGAAATTAGAAATTGTAACTATAGCAGGAAACAGACCTCCTCATTAGCTTTTAAAAGGAGAAAGGCTGTGTGTCCCTTTTATTCTGTTTCATCCCAGAGCAACGTTTTAATTGGTCTTCCGTTTATATTCTCAGGTTTGACGCTGGAAATACCTTTGTCTCCAGTCTTAAGACCTTGTAGTGTTAATTAGCCAGACAATAAGAAACAAATTTGCTTACAGCGTAATAATATTTCGGAGGAGATCCAAAGGTACAATTTGTTACAACTGTCTTTTGTTCCATACGTTGGAGTTTCGCGATATCCTTCCGTCTCTCACTAGAATAGTTTAGTTTGTTTAGTTTCCTGGGTTGTGGTGAGACTGAGTCCACTTCGTACGTCAGCCATTAATTGGCCTATTGTACCAGCCCCGGATGATGATGAATGTGGAGCAGTCGGTGGAATGAAAATTGGCAAGGAGAACCGAAGTGCTCGGAGAAAACCTGCCCCACTGCCACTTTGTCCACCACAAATTCTTCATTGCGTGACCTGGGCTCGAACCTGGGCCGCCGCGGTGGGAAGCCGGTGTCTAACCTCCTGAGCTATGGCACGACCTCTCGCTAGTATAGGTTGCTGTTATTTAGAAGAGTGAAACAAATTGCTGAACATGCTATTGCGTTTCACTGTCGTTGCAGCATTTAGATTGAGAGCAAAAGCGAAATAAAGTGATACATATAGTAGGGAACCTCTTGGTAACTGACATTAAGCAGAGAAACGATTCTTAGTGTTATGGGTTATTGCCCTAAAATGAATGGGACAGGCTAATGTAACGTGACAGCAGAACATCTATTACAGGCGTACTTGGTCAGTTGCGCTCCGTCTTGTGGTGGTAGCCACTCGCTTCTCGCATATGGAAGGGCGGGTTTCGATTATCGATTTAGACTCCGACTGTTCTGACTGAGGCTTTGGTAGGTTTCCTCCATCTCTGTAGAACAGTGCTAGAGTAGTGTTATGCTACGGCCGCTTCATCCCCAGTTTTACTTCTTGCAATCTTAATCTTCCTGCAAAATCCATTTTTACGCTGAAAGATTTTTAGTTGTAAAACCGTCATTGAATAAAAATAAACGTAGAGCTTCAATCTGTCTCTGTGGCTGCAATGCATTTTCACGTTTCATAATGTAACGAATTTAGTTTTGCTATTAAACACGTTTCAACGGTAGAAAACGATGTTTTTTTTTCAATGGGGTCCGTGCAAAATAGTTTTCTTAAAAACAAACCGAGCTACGAGTCAGTTCTGAGTTCTCGGCAGAAGTTATCCACGGAAAGTTCGTCGACATGTGAACACTTAAAGTGTGATTAGAAGGCTTCACTCATGTGTAACACTTTGAGTGTGTGATTCAGTGAGTCTCTTGTATTTCCTGCGTTTTAGTTGTGGTACCATGAGAGGACCAGTGGTGTGTAAACCAGCGATAGCGCTGTATTTAAATGCGATTAAGAGAGATTATAACCAAGGTGCTAATAAATCCTATAATCCGAACTTGAACCCCTTATTCTCGTAATGTGTGCCACCCTACACGTGACAGTGTGTATAATAAGTTTCGCTTTTGAAAGAAATATATACCTTGAAGAAAGTCGTCTTCTGGGTTTAGGCGCCGTGTATTCTTCGTTTTGGCAGACGTTTCGGAGGAATGTATCGCCTCCACCTTCAGAGCAGTTGAATGGCTTGGAATGCAGAGCAGTAGCTCCCTTCATTCTAAGCCATTCAACTGTTCTGAAGATGGAGGCGATACATTCCTCCGAAACGTCGGCCAAAACGAAGAATACACGGCACCTAAACCCAGAAGACGACTTTCTTCATAGTCATTGCCGTGAAAACCTCAAAACTTACAAAAAATATACCTTGTTCCCATTTCCCTTAGATGTTAAAAAAAGTTGAATAGTAATAAAGTTTCTTCCAAAATACATTCACAGTCTAATTTTAAAATTATCCTGAATATCTGATTAACATAAACACAAAGCCTTCTGTTCTACAAAAGTTTCATTTATTACAAGTAATTTTGGATTTGACTTATATCCCGACAGGATTAAATATTCTGATGAGATTTTTCGAAGTGTCTGTAGCCAGATACTAAGAGGATATTTCCTTCAAAATTTCTACAACGGCTTCCTCCCGGTTCTACATTCGGGCGTCTTATTGTGCCACATGGACGCTCCGTAACCACTAGGAGGGCTTAGCGTTCCGCATTTGAAAGGAAGCAGTAGCAGATCTGAGTCTATCTTCTGGAGTAATTCGAGATTAATCAGGTCTTTGAGTAAGCCGAGCCCAGAGAAGGAAAGGAGTCTCAGTGGTGAACTGACTACAGATTCTCGTGTAGTGAAAGGTACTTAGGGTAAACTAAGGTTACTGCTTACATTCAAGGCGCACTAATGAGATATAAACGAAGCTAGTTAGCTCAGTAGATAATATTTCAGACATGTCGTTTTTGAAGAAAATTTAATTTCTTTTTGCAATTGATAGTATTTTTTATTGCTAGTGGGGTGGGACTAAGTCCCTTGTACTGCGGCCACTTCTGGCCTATTGTACCAGACCCAGATGATAGATGAGGGTGAGTGTGGAGTAATTGGTGGAATGAAAATTGGCAGGGGAAACCGAAGTACTCGGAGAAAACCTGCCCCAGCGCCACTTTGTCCACCACAAATCCCACTTGACCAGACCCGGGATCGAACCCGGGCCGCCGCGGTGGGAAGCCAGCGAGTAACAGTTTGAGCTATTAATTGATAGTAACTCTCACTTCAGAAGTAGCTTGCAAGACTGAATAGCCAAAAGTTATGTTAGGGAACGTATTCCGAAAGTTTTGCACGAATAAATACTAGCCACTTTCTACAAGTTTATATTTTACAATTTTAGATTTATTTCTTTAGTCGTCAGTTAGGCTGATTTCACGCTGAAGGACAGGTTGGATATATCCTGAGACTCAAAGTAATGACTATCCTTGAACAAGGTCCTTAAAATTCCACTTATACACAAAGAGCACTTAGAAATTATATGTGTAGGGATGTGTTCGTTCTAGATGTGTGGTCTCTTTGCATTGCGTTTCTTGATTTATATATTTAGAACGAACATTTATTTCTGAGAATTTCCTACACTACTTCAAGAGTGTCATTTGATATAAGAATGGATAAGATATAGGAATGAAAAAGTATTTGATATTGGTATTGGTTCAGCCTATCGGTATGTGATGTAATTTCTTTGATAGCATCCAATTACTCGTATTCATTATACAGCAATTAAAACCAACAAACCCGTCCATTGCATAAAATATCATGAGATGTTTCAGTTAGTTGTTAAGAGGAAATATTTATATTGAGACATGTCAACGCATTGCCAGATAACGGCTCCATAAAAACTCCGCGATACGGGCACAACAATAGGACGAATATTTATAGCTCGTTGCTAGGCAATAGTCAGAATACCAATGGACTGGCGAGATACCTATCAAATGACGTCTCTTTTCTGTGTGGTCTGAACTACGCAACAGTAGAATTGTATTTCTGCGTTGTCCGTGCTGCGGCCATATAACACGAGTCAGCTTGCAGCTAAGGAGAGTCCAAAATGATTTTTAGTTGAGTTCCGAGGTTTCAGGGTGATTGAACAAGAAATGGCAAGAAGACTTCATAGTGATTTGAAGTGCTAGTTTCCGTTTTGAGATCCGTTGCTAGGAGCCGACTAGTGGCTACTGAGAATCCTAGTACTTGTGTAAGGGCGAACTGTAAACTGTGTAAACCATCGATTGCGCTGTTAATTGTAATTAAGAGAGATTGTGACCGTAGTGTCAGTAAATCCAATCATCACATCTATAAACAGAATGTAGTGTTGGAGATCGAATCTAATTAACGAACTTCGTGGAATCGAAACCACTAGTTGCTTAGCTACTCAATAATTTCCCAACATTTTTATGGAATTTGAAGTTTCATTACTATATTCAGAAGAGACGCCCACTACTTCTTATCCTGTGCCTTATTGACTGATTAATTCTTCTTAATTTGAGGCAGCCTTTTTTTCCCCCTTGGCACTACAGCCCCAGTGGGCCTAGGCCTACCGCCATGAACTTCTCCGTTCACTTCGGTTTTTCTAGATCTTACACATTTGGTAGGACTCCTTGGGCGGGTGATCAGCTCGTCGCAAGGCCTCTACCTATACACAAACACAGAATAACGCACACATACAAACTAAACATCCATGCCCTGAGTGGGATTCGAACCCACGATCCTAGTTTCCAAGCGAGCGAAGACAGTACATGCCTTAGACCGCTCGGCTACCGTGACCGGCGAGGCAGCCCTTAACTGAAAATATCATATCCCGATATAAATGTCTCGAGTAGTGAAGTTCAGATTTCACACTGCAGACATCGCTTCCGGTTTGTGCAGCTGCTGAATGCAATGTGAAGAGAAACCTTAACACAGAATAGCTCTGAATCTTTCTCCTGGGAAATGCCCATGTTTTCCAGTGCCCTACGGGATCTTGGAACTTCACTCGAAGGACTTTCCTTACGTTAGTGAAGCAGAATGAAATAGCCTATCAAAAAATAGCGTTTCTTTTACAAGTTTCAGTGCCCTTAACGGAAATATGTGGATAATTAATTGCCCATGCGCTATGAAGAAGCTAACAGCCTTAAGAGACTCTGACACTCTTCTCTTGTTACTGCAATTTCTCTTTTCCTTCTTCATCTGAGTAATTTATTGTCTTATAACTTGTATTTTCCTTTATGTCGTTTTATGTTTCTGATGACGGTAACTGTAAATATTACTTTCAGCTGCGGTGTGATCCCGTGCAGTCTGGTATAAGCTTGCAGACATTTCGGGTGAAGGAGACACACTTCTTTTATTTTCATGTTTGAAGAGAACATTTCAACACCGAAGATGACTGTAATATGTAGCAAATTTCTCGCATACTAACAACATTTCTTCTCAAGAGGATAATAACTCTTCCTATTTTTGTTTAAATTCGTTTTAGTTAATTATGTAGGGCATATTCTATTGAAAATACTTTAAAGATATGTACATATATCATTCATAACATTATAAAAAAAATATTAGCAATATTAACGTTGGAAGTGGGCTTATGAGATCATTCTGAGATTTTTGACCGGCCGCCTAAAGATGAAACAGAGAGTTAGCTCTTTACCATGAATGTTCCGCAGGTACACAGTCTGTGTCAGCAGTAACATTGGGACAGATCCATGTTAGCAGTTTGTTATTCTATTCTTCGCTGCCGCATTCGTTAAGTTAAGAGGTTGCGATACACGGCAGAGAACAGATCCCCAATCAGCCACATCCACAGCAAAATGCAAAAGTCTCTTCCCGCATCGAGAGCTAGGATAGCTCAGTCGGTATAGCGACTAGATACGGGCTGGATGACCAAGGTGTAGGAGTTTGAGTCCTGGTGGAGTAAGAATTTTAATTCTTCCATGTCGTCCAGACTGTCTCTGGGACCCATCCAGCATCATATCCAATGGTTGCCAGGGGTTCTTTCCCCGAGGGTAAAGCGGCATGGACGTGAAGCTGACCACTCATCTCCAGCTAGTGTCGAGTTTAAGAAAATTTTGGTTTCTACATCCATTTCCGCGTAGGTCTTCATAGCGTAGTGTTTAATTAGTAACTACGATAAGATGTGATGATTTCTTCTGTAAATTTGTCGTGTATCAACCGTTCATTTTGAAGTATCCTTATAGGAAAGGTAAAATCGTCCCCGTGCTTAAGTGATTGAGCACCATGCCATGAAATAGTAGGGGGGACTGGAGGTATAGCTCCACCTTTCTTGTAATCAGGAGGTGAGTGGTCGGCTTCGCGTTTTGGCCGATCTACCTCCGCGGAACGAGCTCTCGGCAACCATTGGATAGGAGACTGGGTGTGCCCCAGAACAGTTTGGACGCTGTTGACTGGATAAAAATTTCCTGCTGAGAAACGAACTTCGGTCCCCCTGCCCATAGCCCGTCGCTATACCAACTGTGCTGTTGTATCATTATTGCTTCCTTAATACCAGAAAATCAGCTAGTAATTTTGAATTTCAATACAAATGCTGGTGGGCGAGTCTATATTTAGCCGGGGAGGAAATGAACTTACCTGTGTATGTGGTCTAGAGCTTTCATGGCAATTCTAGGCAGCGGAGTCTTTTCGGGAATTCGGTCGTGTGAAGAAGCACCAGACCATTGCGAGAGGACACTGTGCTCCCGTCTTTTGAGTGCAAATGGAAAATGTGGTTTCGGCACTCATCACATCAACCCTTGAAGCTGGAGACCGAGATGGTCTCTGAAACCTTCGATACAAACTCGAGCTTTGCATGGCTGATCGACTGGGAAGACTTCACTGTAGATTATTCTGGAATTTCTTTACTGAAGAAGGGGAAGAATTGTTCTGTTCACAATCTATGCTTGCTATGCATAGTCTCTTTTCGTGAAGAAGCTATTTGCTCCTTCTTCTTCTTCTTCTTCTTCTTCTTCTTCTTCTACCACCTTGACTAATTGCGCTGTCTAGTCTATTCGTGTTCAGAATTAATCTGACAATATGAATATTACAGATAGTTGGTAGAAAACCTTGGACAGGGGATCAGCCCGTCTCAAGGCCGCTATCTACGCAGGACAACACAAACACAAAATAATTGCAGACATCCACGCCTGTAGCGGGAGAAGATTTTTCGTGCTTTAAACTGTACAGCCACTGTGACCGGCCGATATTTTCACGTTTTGTATTTAACGAACGTGTTAGATACCGCACGTAACATAATTTAAATTCTGTCTGGAATTTTTAGTGTACTGTCAATATTCGTAGAATGGTGTGTAAAATTGATATGCCATCATGCAAGCTTGTAATTGTTATCTCATTTTGGTGAAACTTTCACTTACTGAGGACTCTGAAAATTCATACATTTTCAGAATATTTCGTCTAGTGTTGCTGTATTCTTTCAAATGCACTCTTGGACAGAGAGTTTTACTAACACAGCGAAGCAAATATTGTCGCTCGCTCATCCTTTGCGTAAAACGCGTGAAGTGCTTTTGCTAATTAAGAAGAAAATATTTTGGGATATCTGCTGAAAAGCAGAATTGTGGAGCCAGAGAAACAACCATTTCTAGGTAACGGCTATGCAACAGGTCATATTGGAGTAACTGTGGGAAGCGGTGTTTTCTAAGCTACCCGTACCGATAGCTAAGTCATGCAACAACAGAAGAATTGTTGGGAGAGGTGTTTTCTGTGGGGTCCTTGCCGAGGCTGTATAACGAGGACTAGCTGCCGTTACAACAGTCAGAAGAGTATGGGGTTGGTGTGAGATAGCCGCCAGACTACGAGAACGTGAGCCCGGAAACAGAGGAACGTCCATTGTTGAGAAACGTTACAAAGCAGCTCAGTGATGACGGTGATTAACAGCACTAGTCTCTGATTGTGAGATGGAAAGTGCAGTCACGAGCTGCTTAATACTTCAATAAATCCGATTACCAATTCAAACCTCGTCTGTAGTCACACCATCACGTGACAATAATATTTCATTGGAGCTTTATTATAAAAATAGGGGTGAGATGTCGACGCCATCGGACATCAGAGGGTCGTCGCCAGTCCACACATTCAACTGAGGTCTGATGAAGTCCATGAAAATTGAAGATATTACCTCGTATTATGCACCAACGGTTGGGATTATTTATCTTCTTGAAAGTTCTTTGTAATTTCCGTTACAGATGTATCTATTACTCGTATACGCCCTATTTTTAATTCTGTAAACAATTCGTCACCGGTAACTGAACAAGTATGAGATGTAAGATTTGAGGTTTTCACGGCCGTGACTATAAAGAATGCCATCTTCTGGGTGGCGCCATGTGGCTGCAACGACCTGCTCACGCTGCTTCCTCGCTCGCAGATTGCTTATACCCTGAAGATGGAGGCGATACGTTCCTCCGAAACGTCGGTTAACACAATATCTACATGGCGCCACATCCCAGAAAATGGCATTCTTCAAGTATGAAATGGGTGTTATAATATCGTATTATCTGTATATGTGTAAGGGTACTATAAACAAAATAGTCTGTTTTTGTTCGCAACCCACTCGTGTCTCTTAGTATTCCATACAATTTTGGCACTTAAGCTTTTCGGGTCTGTTCTGGCGTAATTAGCTCGCGTCATGTTGGTTCCTTGACTAACCATGTACAAAACTTAAAGCACAAGGACTCTCTCTTTCTCTGTCTGACGTTACGTTGTCGAAGCTGCGTGCAGAAAATATATCTTGAGCTATAAAAAAGGAAAAATGCGACATTAACCCCTTTCTAAAAGCAGCCCTGTACACGTACTGTATTCTAGTCCATTCTCTGATCCACAGAACTGAAAGCAAGAATGAAACATGTTACATTGTCAGCATCTGATGTCTGATTCATTGATTTCTGTGTTGTCTGAGAAACTGTTGTTACAAGTCGTTTAACGTCTTGAAGGAAATTGAACTGTATTTTGCGGGTTAGTTTATGTCGCTTTCAGTTTATGGACCATAAGGCGTTGATTATACGCTCGAATGGTTATAGGGATCTTCACTGGTAACACGGCATTATCAAGTAAGAACACTTTGTCGTGTTGAGAATCCGGCTATTGAAATAATGTGAATTATTATTTCATTAATCGATCGAAGTGGCAGTAAGATCCGGGGGGGGGGTTATTTTCTTGGAGAGCTCAAACACTGAGATCGCGGGTTGAAACTCCAGTGAAGGTATTGATGTTCTTTAGCTTTCTTTTCTGTGTTGGTGTTGCTCTGTATAATGGGAAATTAGCATCGGTCCTGTCCCACAACCAAGAAGTTCTACAAAATGTGTTAAAAAGGATTTATAGTTCTCAACGTTATTTATGAATTAGAACAGGTCACAAAGGGCCTACGGCGTAAATTCTGAGGGTTGTGAAAGGAAAGTAGACCAGTCTCGAGTCAAATTGTCGGAATTAATGCAGAAATGAGATATTAATGCTTTTTCGGAAGAAGAAGAAGAAGAAGAGACACTGCTATTTATTGGAATTTCAATTCCAGGAATATTAACTTTTGCTATTAGACGTCCCATGTGAATATTTCTCTTAAAGTATAAGTTACAGCTTCTTTCATTAAGTGTACTCATATTTCCGTTATATTATTTGCGTTAAATCGCCTTAAATTGCAATTTAATATCATCAACACTTCAAAAGATTTCTTTACGTTCTGTCAAATATATTTCTACTGCTGTCTCATCTCCAGAGCTTTATTAAGTCTTTACAATGGGCATATCAGTTTATAATTACGTGTGAACGTTTCCATTTTTATCTTTCCATGGCATCGTTCTACGTATTATACAGAATCCAAACAACCTGAAATTTAAAATTTAATAAATTAAAACGAATTATTTTTTTACTTAGAATATTGTTTTGTCAAAATCTATAAGCTTTAAAAAATGTTTTACGCCCCTGTCTTTTTATCAGTTACTTGAATTTTCCTAATATACTTTTTCCGCTTTGTCTTTAAAATTCACTCCAGGGTTGAATTAAAATATTTTTGCTTACTTTGAAAGCTGCAGCTGCGCTACTCCAACTGTTGCGAACAGCGCGGTCACAGGGAAAATAAACTTCAGAAAACTGATAATATAAACATATTCATTTATCTTATTACGTTCGTATAACATTTTTGTTAGGCATAGGTCTGGCAGTAATCTTCCGAAACTCTGCCAGGACAACAGCTATTCTGAGTCTTCTTACTAGTTTCCTCAGCTCCCTTATGTAGGCACTTCGACAGTTCCTTAGGCAGACAAGAATCACTACATTCACAGCCTTCCCAATCCACATTCATAACTTTCATATCGAACCATTCGACACCATATGATAAATGGGGCTGAGAAATTCTCGTTTAAGAAACCTCCAATTAAAGCATTCTGAAGCTTGTACCCAAACGGCTAATTTTCATACGTGGTAATCAACCTATTAATTTTAAATTTTACAATTACATGAAAGGACAAGCTAGAAAATAGAAGATAAACGTCCGTGTAATGACACAGCATAGAGGCGTATCCTAATTTACATGTAACTTCTATCATCAAGGGTCCACCTCTGACTTCTAGTGGTTAGCGTTTCTGGCTACAGATCCAGAGGTTCGGGTTCCATTCCCGGCGCTACCAGATTTTTCCCGAGAAATGGTGGGTCTGGAACAGGGGTCCACTCAGCCTCGTGATGATAATTGAGGAGCTGTTTGAAGGAAATGGCGGCTCCGGTCTAGAAAACCGAAATTAGCGGCCGTGGGGATTCGTTGCGCTGACCAGGCGACACCCTCTGTTTGCAAAATTTGGCACTAAAACTTCGCCGAGAAGCGACGGTCGCTCGGTCGGTACAGTTCGCTTGCGGACTAAAAATCACGGAGTTTTTTTTTTCTGTCATCATGCTCTCTCCCCCTCGATCGCCTGACAGTTCCCACTGTTCCCGGCCGTAATACAAATTGGGAGCGGATTCACGGGCAGTGCTCTGCGTGTATCAGGGATACTCAAAACACCGCTGTTTCTTGTAAGACTTCAACGGAGGGTCTGAACTCTTAGCGGGTGGGACTTTTCGATGGGGGTTTAGTGTATTTTAAAGCTGTTATATAAACATGCTCCGAGCGTGATTTGAACCTGTTACCCCTCTGCTCGAACGGTTCAAACCGCGCGGCCACTGTCATATACTGTATGTAACCGGAAAACCTGAAAATATTGGACGGCTTTGGAGATCCAAGCCCAGACATGAGGACAATATTAATGTGGGCATTAAAGTTGAAATATATGAGAATTTGTAGTGGATTTATCTTATGCAAAATATGATTTGGCTGAGGGCTTTTGTGAACACGTCAATGATTTTTCATATTCAATGAAAGGCGGAGAGCGATTATTAGCTATTCAAGAAGGACTCAGATCTGAAATGTTGTTTTCTTATCCTTTGGAATTGTTACAGTACGTTCCAAGTATTTCACGTACTCACAATTTCAAAATTTTAATGATAAATTTGCGTATTCCTGACTTGTTCGAGTTCACTGTTTGCACTTGCTGAACTATTCTGACTGAAATGTAGTTCTGAAGCATTGAATCTTCTGAACAGTTGCTAGGATTATTGACCCAAAATCGGTACATTGCTAGGTCTCTGCATCCATAGGGCAACACATTTGAGGGAAATACCATTGTTCATGGAAGTCCCCAGCGGGCTCCAAACTCTTCTCTATCCGAGTGTGAGATTCATACCGGCCAAGACCGTACACACATCACACCTAGCGGCCACTGCGATAAACTTCGCATACTAAGTTGTCAGATAACATAGACAGTACGCGCTATAAAAAAAAGTGCCCTTTACAAGTACAGCCCTGTTCAGTTTCATTTGAGAGGAGTTTTCATTAAAAAGCCAAAGCTGATTTGGTTGCGAGAACACAGCCGCCATAACTCATCCTGGCTGAGCAAACCGAAACTGGCTCTCGGCAATGCTGCAATATTTAACACTGGACGAAAGAGTGGAGGAAGGGGGGATTCCGCGACGATCAGCATTGGAGTGGAACTGATATTATCAATATAAGGGGTGCCATAAAAATTAATGCTATAATGAATCTTGGCTACGGGATATGTGATCAAGTGTCTATGCGTGTTACATCGGTGCATATGGGTTGAAGTGCACCGGGCCAGTGGCGTTTCTCCCAGGTTAGAGGAGCGAGAATGGAAAGCTTCTCTACTCCTTTGAAGATGAACCTGAAGTTCTTTAATTGTCTGTTTTTCTGGTAGTTTAGGAAGTGCTACGAAATGGGTGATAGACATGGACAAGGTTCGGATGGAGAATTGAAAGGGAAGAATTGGTGTGGAAGCGATTAAGGCGTTTTGCAGTTGAAGCCAAACAAGATCACGTGATACCTAACATGTTGCTCCCATGTTAATACTGTCTGTATTTTGGAGGTGATTGGTGCGAATATCGTCCACAGAAAATTTACTCTCCTTAAAGCTTTCCTTCGTTGTATTTACGAATATATCAGTCGATGACAGTGGCCGCGCGGTTTAAGGCATGAACCGTCTTCGCCCTCTCGAACCCTGGGATCGTGGGTTTTAATCCCACTCAAGGCATGGATGTCTGTGTGCGTATATTGTGTATTTATGTTGTTCTGGATGTAGTTAGCAGCCTTGCGACTGGCTGATCCCCCATCCAAAGAGTCCTACCGACTGTGTATACGATTAAGAAGCTAAAAAGCAACCAAGGCGCAATAAAGGACTGTAGAGTCATAGATACTCGTGTATAGAGCAATATGTATTATGATATTAACCTCCAGTGAAGAGAAGACGAAGCAAGCGGTGGGTAGACCTGATCGATCTTGACCATTCTGCTGTTCATTTAGGGACATATTAAGTTACAAAGCATCAAGGGTAATGGTGAGATTCGTCCGAAATTGATGCTGAGGTTTTCAGCTTGCACAGAACATGCGGGTGGCCTTTGTTAATTGTTTCATAAATGCACCAGCAAGAATGTAAACAAATGAAGGGGAAATTAATAATAATTGGCAGGGGAGTGTGTGAATGAGTAAACCGATTGTAGTTCGTTAGACTGTCTAATCTATCTATCTGTCTGTCTGTCTGTCTCTCTGTCTATCTATCTATCTATCTATCTATCTGTCTGTCTGTCTGTCTGTCTGTCTGTCTGTCTGTACAAACTTTAGTATGGCACACGGAAACACACGTCCGCTTGCTTGCGCGCAAACGAATAAATATGTCTTGAGTTTCAAATACTGGATTTAAGCTAATGGTGCAACATAATTATTCCTTGCCTCCAACCGTAAGTCTATTTTCCTTGAATGTCAGTCACCATTTTTCTAAATTAAATTTTCATATTTATCTGAGGGTCAGTCACATGCATTCAGAAGAACGAATTTCATGGCTGAAATTTCAATGTCTTATGTGCTCTCTTTTTAGAGGAAGATTTTCCCGCCCTTAGGGCAGCCAGTTCCCCACCCCCTCCCACTAGATACCTCACAGTCCTCACAGTACAGCACGAGTTGCTACCTTGCCAGACACAGCCATTGCTGTACAGGGGAGCAGTCCAGTGGGCCATAAAGGACTGAAAACTCGATCTGCAAATTGTATTGGAGACGGAGGCTTGTAACTCCTTTACGAAGCTTGGGGGCGCATTTTGAATTGAGTTAGCTTCGACTTGATACTTCCTCCCGCCATTCGAAAAGGGAAGCTTTCCTGCAAATATATTTCCCTGCCTGGGCTACAAACTCAGCGCTCAAGTCTGTTTTTCTACTTAGTAATATTTGCCAACTAAAGGCAACTACAAAGTACAGGAAAGATAACCAAAAAATATTTTTTTTTCCTTTTCCAGAAATAAAGTACAATGTTAGAACAATCTGAGGAAATGAAGAGTACGACTAGACGGAAACGAGCTCAAGCAGCATTCATACAAGAATATTTTATTTAGAAAAAAATTTGAGTCCTGTTGTGCAATTATTATTACAAACACTCTCTAAGGCCTTGACAAATTTCCCTTTAATTTTAGGCTAGTTGTCATAACGTTTGCTCAAGAGACTGCAGTGAAGTTTTAGTGGCATTTTCTCTACAACTCACGTCGCTGTAAAGGAGGCAGTAGAAGTTACCTTTTACATGTTCAAGCATGAAGTACTTAGGCTTCCTCTCTATACACTGTCCACATGTTACAGGAGACAAAACGAATTCCATTAACAGCAGAAGAATGGAAGTAATTCTCTATGAACTATTCTGTACCTGACGACCACAGTGGCCGTGCGGTGTCAGGCATAAAATATCTTCGCCCATTCGAAAACTTGGGATCTTGGGTTCGAGTCCCACTGAAGGTATGGATGTTTGTCTGCCTTTATTCTGTGTTTGTGTGTAGGTAGCGGCCTTGCGACGAACTGACCCCCCATTCAAATAGTCTTACCGACTCTCCAGAATTAAGAAACTTAAGTGAAACAAAGGGTTACACTAATGCCCTACGCTCGAAATGGAAGTAACAGGAATAGATGGATAGATGGATTGACAGACAGGTAGATATACAGACAGACAGACAGATAGATAGATAGATAGATAGATAGATAGATAGATAGATAGATAGATAGATAGATAGATAGATAGATAGATAGATAGATAGAGAGATAGATAGATAATCTGTACATAATTAAGGACAGATAGAACATTTGCAATTTTCTGCAGTCGGCCACTGGAAGGGTATGCATTCTACAGAGCTTTAAAAGGAGGAAACAGAACTTTATTTCTTGTGACTTACGATATTTATTGATACATCTCTCTTGGCAATAAATTAAAAAATGTCGGTTTCATTTTATTTCGTTTTTAATTCCCGTGTAAGTGCAGAAAAAAAAACAGGCGTGTTACACGTGGAGAATGTTATGACGATTTCAGTCTTTTGAAGGAAGTTCAACGCGTTAAAGAGTCTCGGAGCTTTATATTCCACGAATACCCTTGTTACTGAAACTGTTACACTTTTCGCTCTCGTATTGATAGCAGAATTTTCCCTTCGCATGACAGAATACTTTAGGCTGTAGTCTACTAACACACGACTTATAGTCGGACGAAATAAATACATTTAAAAGTAACTCTAATTACGATTAAAATTTGAGTATTTATATATGCGCAATGAAAATCAGAAATTGTCGAAAATACCAGCTCGAATTCTTAACATTGAGAGCTGGACAGTTTCGCCCTCGTAGAAATATGAACGAAAGGAGTTGAAACGAAGATGTACAGGGGCCTGTTTTCTGCGTTGATGGATCCTCATTTGGAAAGACCGAATTGCTGCTATGGTGTCTGTTTCTGTATATATTGTAAGAGATTTCCGTTGTTGTGATTATTTTGCAGGCCTGTTGATGCTCTGTTGAGTCGCAATAAGCTTAGTTCATCATCAGCGCTTAAACAAACAATTATTTTGCAAAAATGAATATTTTTGACATTGTCAGTAGTCAAAAGGAATGTCCAGTAAAGAAATATTTTTATATTACCTTAAAAATCGTCTGACAACATTAAAACTCACAATGTCATTACTGGAACCATTATAAGAAATTTATAATAAGCATTACCATTTGAATTGCTGATATAATTCCTTGAAGTGCTTCGGTTTTCGTTTGCTAACCGTCACTCTGCTAATAACCAATATTCAATTCAATTTTTTATTATTTATGTGCCGAGTCAACAGCCGCAGGGCTAATTACAGACACAGCACAGTGTAGATACAGGTTTTTACATTATGGACAATCACAACATAAAGACAAGAAGAAATTGCAGGTAAGCACTGAAGGAAAATCACATTAATGCAGACAAGTAAACAACTAAACAAATAAGTAATTGATTAGTTGATAACAAGAATTGAATAGGTCACAACAATATCCTTTCAGCTATAACTCACAAATAAAATATTTCCAGACACGTGCTGATATGGATAATTTTCTTGTTTCGTTATATGAAACTTGTGCCAAAAGTTGTCCGCAATTTCCAGTTCCATATTGCACTAACGGTAATTTCAATAGAGCCCGGAAGGAAGTGGACGGACCTGAGTACTAAAGTAATATCACAGTGTTGCCATGAGAGAGCTGTCTAGATCGACACTTGAAGTGGGGACGTCCCCTGCAGTGCACAGGAGCGCTACACATGACCACAAAGCTCGGCCATAGCTCGCCTGGAAGTTAATCGGTGCAGAAGGAAATGTGACAAGTGGATTCATGATGACTGTGCGGTGGGGCGGTTGACGCTGAGTCCGTTAGCACTGCGATCTCAAGCAGAATTATCGTATAAGCTCCTGATGAAAATGCGTTTTTGAACGGATGCGGCAGTCTATGGTGAAATGTGTCGAAGTATGCATTGAATATTATGGAGCACTTATTATAAATGTGCTCTTTCAGCTCTAGCTCACAAATTAATGTTTCCGGACACGTGTTGACATGGACATTTTTCTTGTTTTGGAATGTGGAAATCGTGCCCATATTTGTCTATATCTCTCAGTTACATCCCGTATACTGTGTTACCCATTTCGAAACTGTATGACCAGTCTCCTTTCAGGTTGAGTGAGCGACTGAAAACTCTGCCGCAAAACTATATACGAATACCTTCGTAGTTTTGAACACGACTGCCGCTTTGGACGGATTCTTTGACTCGTGATGGGGTCCAGTAATGTAGTCTTATGAATGTTGTAATGGACATTCTGATTGAACAAAAGGGGGGGATTTTCTTCACTAGCTGAGCCTCTGTTAGTTTCCGAAAGACTGAGCTCAAGATTGTCTGTGACGTTACGGAAACGTGACATAGCAGCCGTTGCCAGGTTTAAAGGGACCCACACACGTACGAGTCTGGCTCGCGAGTCTGACTCAGCTCGGGTTCCAATGAGCCAAACTCGTTCGTGTGTGGTGAAATTAATCCGAGCCTGGCTTCCGAGTATAGCTCGCCGAGTCGGACACAGGAGCCAGACTCGTAGGTGTATGTGCCGCCTAAGAGAACCGGCATTCTTTTAGATAGAAAACAGCTGAGAACGTGGATCAAGAAAACAGAATTTACTGACTCATTAAATATAAAAGAAGTAAGGCTGTGTCCTGTGCCATTAGTCTTGGTAACTACGCACAGTGAATGCAGAAAGATGCGTGAGAGAGACTCGAATGCCCTGTAACTCAGTCCCTACGCTCCCTACCCCTCACCCGCGTAACGCTTAGCATTCAGCCATCCAGGAAGTTACATGTGTCTCGCTGTAAAACAGCAGATCACGATTTCTTTATTTTTATTGGCACCTGAACTAGTTTATTCTTCTATTCTATCGCCTCGATCTTACTTCCTGGCTCTACGGTCCTGCGTCCTTCTACTAGTCTTGTCTTTGTAAGGTGTTAAGAATGTAATCATTTGTGATTTCCGTTGTATGAAATGTGGAGCAGTCGTAGTGGCGACGAAACGGACCAGCATTGGGACCACGAGCTAAACTATGAGTGTTTAACGCCGTGATAAAACTACCTACATGCAAAAGCGCCGGAGAAGATGCATTCGCATTATGTTGACGTCTATGCTATAGTTTTTATAATACTGTAGGCGTTAAATATATTTAATAAAATTGCCTTAAATGTTTCAGTATAGCTTGGCCTTCTCCAAGTGACTCTCCAAAGGACATTTCCTCTCACGGCTCTGCACAACATCCGCGAGTCTAAGAAATTTGTCTGAAACTGCTTTGTTAAGTAGTAAAATAAATATGTATAAAATATAGTGGATGCTAAAATGAACATTAATAAAATGTTGGCCCCCCCATAGGTGTCTCCACCTTGTCGTGACGGTGGGGCTTGCGTCACTCTGTGACCTGGAGAGCTATGCCGGCGGTAGTTTAACCACCAGTAGGGTCACCCATGCCGGAAAGGTCAAAGGGTAGAGTGCAGACTAAGAGAGATACCCTGGTCTTAAAGGTTGGAAGTTGGGCATGATGCTAACAATCTCATCCTGTAAAAAAATTTGTTCAGAAACCTAGCAACCAGCCTCAGGTCATCATGCATGGGTCCATTCCTATGGCAGCAGGCATTGGTTGAGGAGACTGGTTGTAGAGGAGACCAAGTCTCACCCAGGGCTGTAGCGCCGAGTGGTAGGTAGATAGGTAATAAAGTGTTGACTAAAATATTAGTAGTCACCCATTTTTATGGAATCGCTTTCATTCTTAAATAAATCAATTAAATTATAAATAAATGTAAAATATAATAACATTATTGTTCACAACGTCATATAATTATAATTATATATTAATGAATTATTAATAGTAATAAGTGTCAGATTTTAATGAGCTTCGTTTTGCAAAATTTCAAACGGTAGTCTATTGATTTCCAATATTCTGCCTTATAAGCCTCGTTGTCATGGTAACCCTGAACTTTCCTCCACCATTGTTAGAAACTTTTAATGAGACAGAAACTGTCTTCGTGTTTATATATGTATTTACGATGTATCAACATATCTGTTTACAAGTACATAGATGCAATGTACAAAATTATCACTCGCAACATAAGAACACATATAAACGTATAATTCATTCGATAGATGAGTTGTTAATTTTCGACTAATATAAATATCATCTAACAAAAGTTGCATTGTTATGAATGCTGGATCTACACCCCCGCTCTCCCATACACCTTAATGGCGTAGTGCTTAATGTGTTAAGCACAGGGATAACTTTGTTCTTTTACATGTTATTACATCTCATTAAAGGGGAACACTGTCAATGAAAACTATTTGTTCTGGCCCAAAATCTCTTCCTTCCAGTCTTTCTCCTTTCAGCGCTCATAAGTTTCTTCCGTGTGATTCGGCACTGAACAAGTTCTGACACTCAGATTTTATAATTAAATAACGTAAGAATTATGTAACCCAGAAAACAAAGCATATTTTAGTTCTGATATTGGTTCCCTNGGGACCGTCAACGTCTCACAACCCTATGGGCCTTTACGTCCTGTTACAGGGATAGCTTTACTTTACTTTTTACTTTATATGCAGTTTTATATAAGGTTGCATATGTCAACCAGTCCTTACTTTTCTAAGGAAAGACGGAAGAATATTGAGAAAAATCTTAGCCTGCCTTGTTCTTCTGAATTCGTGTAGAGTATGCCAGTGAAAAGTTTGCTATTCAAACTGCGTGAAACGAATTTCGACCCAACGTTTGTCATTTACTTAGCCCGTCTTAACCCTATGAATTGTGAAACGAAAGAAAAGCAGAAGAGCGAGTGAAAGATATTTCATTTCGGAAGTGTGGTTTTTGTTTTTCTTTTGGGGTGGGGGGCGGACACAGAGCATCACTTAGAAGATTTCTAGGCCTCGTCCTCTAGTCCCCCGATATGGAAAGAATTAATGTGAGAACGTTGGAATGCTAAGAAACAGTGTTTTGTTATACGTGGTAGTGCCGGGGATTTGATTTTCTAACTAATGGACAGACTAGCGGCCTCCGTAGTCTAGGGGTAACGCTCCCGCCTCATGACTCAAGGTACGCGGGTTCAAACCCGGCGGAGGTCGTGGAATTTTTAAGGACGGAATAATTCAGGGAACAAGTCCTCCGGGAGGGACTTTAAGCCTCATGTCTCTAGGAGACCTCTGAGCAAAATTAGGAAAAAATTTTCCCGCCCAAGTAGTTTCCAATGCCTCCGGTACATGGGAAGCACCGGGAACCACTGCCAGCTTCGCTGGCTGAACGGGGCTGATAGCGAGTACCAGTACCGACAGGGTATGGAGACTGGTAGAATATCAAAGGGGGACGTACAATAGTCGCGGTGCATGGGGAAACCCATCCCCTCCAATAATAATAATAATAATAATAATAATAACGGACAGACTGAAAAGGAATTCATTTAAACGGTAAAGAATACCATACGTTTCGGAGGAACATATCGCCTCCATCTTCAGGGTACAAATCCGCGAGTGAGGAACCATTAATGATCCTGACGTGCAGATGATAGCACTTGCTTGAAACACCTCTTCTCACATCGAAACAATGACAGTTCTGTGCCAATTAATCCAATCATCCGACCTAGAATCCGTTATTTTCGTCATGCATACCCCCGACACGTGACAATATTTTAAAAGGATATTTCGGATTAGCCTATATAAAATTTGAATGTAGAATTTAGAATACATCCTGATCCCTCTGGTCTGCAAACAGAATTTTTTTATAGTTTTTTTCTTATCCTGCCTCTAATTCAATTTCGTAGATCCCCTTCTCTGAGCTACTAATTCAGAGAATTCTTCATTAAACACTGGTGTATTTCACAACCAATTAAATTAAATTTGCTTATGATTTATTAATATGAATGATTTTTCGTTACGGTTTTAATTTAGTCTGTAACTAATTCAAGCTAGGCAAATTTTTGTAATTTACTAATTCAAAGAATTCCTCTCCAAATTCGAATTTATTGCGCAAACAGTTCGACTTGGCTTGTAACTTCTGGTTTACTAATTTAGAGGAATCGTCGTTAAATTCTGGTTAATTGCGCTTTGATGCCTATCATTGCCTGCAATATTTCTCATATTTTCTCCCCAAAATTTACTGATATCTGAGCTTCCTTTAACATTTTCAAAGTCGTAAACCAATTTGAGGTTGTAACCTACCCGTTCATTAATTTCCACACAGTTCTCTGTCTTGGCGTTAAATTGTTTCTCATACCCTTTTGTCCAATAATATTTGACTCTTACTTTGTGAACCAGAAGACCGATTTGAGTGTCACAGTTAACTCCTCTATACAATCTTATCATCAGTTATAATCTTCTTGAAAGTTTTCCTTTATTTATCTAGTATCTATGGCTCTACAGCTCTTGTGGATCTTGCCCGCTTTTTCAATTCCTTAGTTTATACACAGCCGGTAGGGCTCCTTGGAAGGGGAATCAGCCCGTCGCTAGGGTGCTACCTACACACAGAACAACACAAATACAGAATAAACGTACACAGACATCCATGCCTCGAGCGGGATTCGAACCCACGATTCCAATGTTCGAGCGGAAGAAGACAGTTCATACTTTAGACCGCGCGGCCATTGTGATTGGCAAAGCTTTCATCTAGTTATGGAAATATTGTTAATCTGGCTGGATGTCTTACCGCCTGGATAAATGTGAATGATTTCAGTACTATTTTGCTCATTTCGTGCTAAAATGAGAAAGGAACATTAATGTTTCAATTTTACATTCTTTAACCGCACGGACTGCCTCTGCAGTCTAGTTGTCAGAGTTTCTGGCTACAGATCCCGAGGTCCCGGGTTCGATTCCCAGCGCTAACAGATTTTCAGACAAATAGTGGGTCTGGAACGGGGTCCACTCAGCATCGTGAGGATAATTGAATAGTTATTTCAAGGAAATAGTGGCTCCGGTCTAGAAAACCGAGATTAACGGCCGTGGGGATCCGTTGCGCTGATCACGTGACACAGTCTATCCGCAAAATTTGGCACTAATGTCGCCGACAAGCGGCGGTCGTTCGGTCGGTATAGTTCGCTTGCGGACTACAGGCCACGCAGTTTGTTTCCTTGTTTATGTGCACACGTCATATTAATCAGAAGAAATAAATATAGTTTCGTGCAGAGCAAATTACTGTTGAAAGCATAAATATTTTATATGTAAACAACGAATGCTTTCATTCAGTTTGCATATTTTGACACTAGCTGTATCGATAATAAAATTTTCGAGTTTCATATTCATAGAATTTTAAAGATCCTGTAACTTAATTGCGAAAGAATCTGTACATACTTATATATGAGATGATTGTGAGGATTCTGCTCTGATTACTACGACATTTTATTCCGCTAATAAGAAACACCAAATTACAAAATGAGGGAACAGAAGTAATAATATGTCGAACACAGAAATGTAAAGGTTTACAGGCGTTTAATGTTCAGATATTATGTTTAGGGGCCTCGTTGGATCATCAGCTCTTTAAGGGTGGTATGCAGAGTATTATATATACATATTTTTTTTCCTTGGCACTACAGCCCCAGTGAGCCTAGGCCTACCTCCATGAACGTCTCCATTCACTTCGGTTTTTCTAGATCTTACAAATTCGGAAGGACTCCTTGGGCGGTTGATCAGCTCGTCGCAAGTCCTCTACCTGTACACAAACACAGAAAAAACGCACACAAACATCCATGCCCTGAGTGGGATTCGAACCCACGATCCCGGTTTCCAAGCGAGCGAAGACAGTGCATGCCTTAGACCGCTCGGCTACTGTGACCGGCGAGTATTATATTTATGTAGGAGTAATGTCCCGCGATAGCGTGGTTGGTTGAGGCACTATGCTACAAGTCCGAAGGTCGCGGTTTCAATTCATGATAAGGTCATTGGATTTTTTTTTGTAGTTGACCTAATCCTTCCGGTCTCACTATGGCCCTGGGGTCGACTCAGTCTCTAACATTAATGAGTGCCAGGAATATTCTTTGAATATTCCTGGGGAGTAAAGGGCGGCTGACGCGTAAGACTGATAACCTTGTTGCCATCTGTGAGCCGATTGTCTAGAAAATGTGGGAACTTCAACATCTCTCAACCCTATGGGCATCCACAGCCTGTTACAGGAATACCTTTACTTTTACTTTTAGAACTAAGGTCCGAGTATAATTTAATGATTATGAATGAATAATAACGATTGATATCAGATATGCGCAGTCCCGTGAGAGTAAAACCTTAGGGCACTCGAAAGCTAGTATTGTAGGTTCGAATCCCTCTCAGTGTGTTGGAGATTATTCAGGTTTTTACGGGTTATCCTGTGCTGGCAGAAACATTGCAATAGTACAATTCTGCGTTTAATTAATTATGAAATATGGCGGAATTAGAAACTATTAAACGTCTACAACATCGAGGACCCTGACTTGTTTGCCGCAGTGTCAAGAGAGATAAGTGTAAGGAAGGGAAGTGACTAGAACACGTTAGGCGCATTTCCATCAAGATATTACATTAAAATAATAGCGCAGGCTACGGTGTCTCGCAGGAACAAGTCATAGCGATGCAAAGATAACTTAGCGTTAAAATCTCAGCATCCACATGATTTGTAAATGTACTTTTATTTAAATTTATCTACTGGACTGTATTGTATTGTATTAGAGAGGGTGGGTTTCCCCATGCACTTAGACCAACTGTTAGTCCATTGTGCGTCCTCCTATGATATTCTACCAGTCTCTATTCCCTACCGGTACTGGTGCGTGCCGTCAATCCCGACTCAGCCAGCGAGTTCGGCCTCTACTGGCTCAGCGGTATCTCGATGCTTCCCCCATCTACCAGAAGCGTTAGAGACTACTGTTGGGCGGGAAATGTCCTGAATTTGGCTCAGTGGTCCCCTTGGGACATGAGGTTTTTTACGTGCCGTAAAGCTACGACACGCGACCCACGGCTTAAAGTCCCTCCCGGAGGACTTGTTCCCTGAATTTTTCCGCCCTTAAAAATTCCACGACCTCCGCCGGGTTTGAACCCGCGTACCTTGAGTCACGAGGTGGGAACGTTACCCCTAGACTACGGAGGCCGCTTACTGGACTGTAAGTTCTAATACTTTTCTGCAAAATATCAAACGTTCCAAAAGCAGGGCAGTATTCTTTGTATATCTTTACTGCGGTTATCTGTTTTGTGCGACTGTTCCATGCATAGTAGAAACCTGGGTGTTTAAAATGTCTTGAAAAAGAAATCTGTTGTGACACTGTGTTACGAAGTTTATAACTGCGGCTTGGGAGGGAGTTTCATGTTTTCACGCATCGCGCTTTCAGATATTGAGAGGAAGAGAAAGGGAGAAGGAGTGGGATAAAGAGAGTTGAGTTTTGAAAAATAAATAAGAAGAATTTTCTAAAGGGCAAAAGACCGAAAGTTTTTTGTACGTCCTCCAGAAAAGGTGCGAAGGGACTTTCTTTCTCTCTTAACAGGGAAGTGTTATCTTGGTGGAAGCTACCACTGGAAGGGTTGGAGATAGGAAATTACTTGGCTTCTAGTGTGTACAGCCAACCGCGAATTTCCTGAACCACTGGTATCTGCTGTAATATACGTCACAGCTCGCACTGTAGTAGCAATTTTCTAGAGCAAACTCCGATAACACGAGGTCACTCACATTGAAACGAATGGCTTTGCCGAGTACAGTACACGGACTCAAATCTTAGCTGTTTCTTAAGAAAAGATAGACCTATAATGCCCACAAAGCCAATATGAAAAATGTTTTATTGCTCAGCCAATTCGATTAGAAACGGTGTTACTTTTATGACTAACGCAGAGTTCATTTTCTTTCGCAAATTAAGATTATTCTTGACGAGATACTCGTGAGTTTTCTGTGCTTGTCTTTGTAAATAAGAAGATAAAAGGTAAACCTATCCCTGTGGCATGCCATGGAGTCCCGTAGGGTTGTGAGACTTTGAGGGTCCCACATTATCAAGACAGTTGGCTCACAGATGGCGGTAAGGTTGTCAGCCCTACGCGCCGGCCGTCCTTTATCCCCAAGAACATTCCTGGTACTCATTTGTGTTAGAGGCTGAGTCGACCCCAGGGCCATAGTACGGCTGGAAGAATTCGGTCAAGTGAAAAAATCCACCTCATCGGAACTCGATCCCGCGACCTTCTGGCTTGTAGCATAGTGTCTGAATCAACTAAGCTGCCGCGTGCCCCATACTTTAATTTATTAAGAGCTGTAAATATGCTGACAGTGCGAAACATGAGTTCATGTCTCAGAATATGTTGATAGTGAAATGTAGGCCTACATGCCGGAAAGGATATATCAATGAGGTATGTAAGTAATTATATAATTTTGTATAGATCGAAGGTTTAAATAAAAGTGGATATACTAAATTATTCCAGGAACTTTCCGCTTCCAATAACATAATTGTTTTTTGTCATTTACTCCATCGATTTTCAAGCTCACGTTTCGTATGATGAAGTCTCTTGTTGTCGGCGATTTTCTTGATGGCACGTTGAAGTCATGTAGGCACGAAGTTCAAGAAAGGGCCAGTACAACCGCAGACTGGAAGCAGAAGAAGGAAGTTCTTATGATATTGGCTGAAACTGGCAAGGAAATGATTATTTTGTTTGGGCATACGAGCTTTTTTCTTCAAAATTTCCCGAAATGAAGGCACGGAGCAGCACTGCATCGGTCACGTTAGTTGTTGTTTAAGTGACCTTACAACCTGACCGTTAATTACATAAGCTATTTTGTTCCAAGTTAATCGGACGTTCGTGTATTTTCTGTAATCAATTTTGTGAACGAATGCGTTGTTTTCTTGTCGCATTATTATGGAGTCGGTAAATTCTCTTTCAAAGCAGGGGAAAACTACGTTACATTCTGTTTCAAAGTAAGGAAAACAGCTTCAGAAACTCGTAATATGACACGTGAAGCTTACGGTGATATTACTTGGAGTCAAACGACGACCTACGAATGGTTCAAACATGAGTGGTCTGACCGACCTTCAGCTGCAAGATGCGAACCTCTGGTTGCCCAGGCAAAGAGCATTATGCGTGGTAATAGTCGACTAAATGTCCGAGAAGTTGCAGGAGAGGTTCGAATATCCATTTGTAGATGACACGCAATAGTAACGGAAGATTTAGGAATGCATCGGAACTCAGCATAATTTGTGCCAAGGCTCTTGACTGGTGATCAGAAAACGCCGCGATTTTCCATCTATAAATATCTTCTCCAAAGAGTAGATGACGAAAATCTTTTGAAAAATGTCATTACAGGTGACGTGACGTGGCTTTACGGTTATGACTTTAGAACCAAACAACAAGTCTCGCACTGAAATAGTCCTGCTTCACTTCTCCTCAAGAAAGCACGACAGGTTCGCTCGCGTGTGAAAGAAATGCTGCATTACGAATTCATTCCTGGAAGTCAGATAATAATGAAGATTTTTATCTGTTGGTTTTAAGACGGATCAGGTACGAAGAAAATGACCTGAAATGTGGATTACTTCTCCTCCATCATGATAATGCACCTGCTCTCACAGAGTTGTCAGTTAGACAGTTCTTGGCCAGATATTCAATTCTTACCCTTCCACAACCCCCTATTTACCTGATCTCTCCCCTACCGTCTTTTTTCTATTCCCAGCACTCAAAATTACCCTTAAAGGAAGAATAGTTCAGACAGTGAAAAATCTTCTTCTATAGGCTTTAGTCCGCAAGCGAACTATACCGACCGAGCGACTGCCGCTTGTCGGCGAAGTCAGTGCCAACTTCAGCGCATTGAGGGTGTCGCGTGGTCAGTGAATTTAAGACGATACTACTAACATCCTTCGAACATTGCTTCTAAAAGTTGAAAAGGCGGTGGGACAGGTTCAATGCTACGCAAGGGGTCTATTTTGAAATGGATAATATTCAGTAAGCTCTAAGTACAGAAAGATATTATTTATGGACAAATTACGCAATTAGATCACTTGAAGGTTGAAGTTTCCGACTATTTGCAACACAGAACCCTTGAGGTAAGGGGTCGGTCTACCCTAATAAGAGCTAAGAGACTTAGGTGCCTCCTTAAATTTCTTTCCCACTTCTTAATAGCCATAGCGGAAGTTTCACCATCTCGGTCGTTTTAAATCCCAGCTCTCGCCCTTAACCCATTTCAAATAGCTTCACATTACTTTTCACGCCGCTGTCTTCTAACAGGCACCGTGACCGTGGCCTCATTACCCGTGTTCCAAATAATAACCCCAATGAAAGGCATGTAAGGAGGTGATACAACTCACTAATTACTTTCCCGATTAGCTAACAAGGTGAGCCATGAATGCAATTATTTTGACTCGAAATTAATTTCGCAATCTGAAAGGAGCAGTCAGTTGAGGTGTAAGATGTAGAGAGGGAGCCACCTTCTCGTTCAGTTCATTTTATTTGAAATCTTAGTGTATCAACTGACGAAACTCCTTAAGATAATGATCAGCCGAGAGAGAGAACACAATTTTTCCAAAATGTATTATTCTGAAGAGTTCTTCTCTTGGTATATAATGCCGTTATAGTCAGTTGAAAGTAAACCGACGTTTCGGAGGAACATGTCGACTGCACCTTCAGGGCCGAAGAATAAGCCAAGCAATATATAAAGGTGACAACCGACGTTTCAGATCTACTTTCCACTTGCTTTCACGATGGTTTCTTATTTGTCTTATTCTTCGACCCTGAAGATGAAGGCCAGATGTTCCTCCGAAACGTCGGTTTGCTTTCACCTGACTACACATCATAACCGCAGCTATGGGAACCTGAAATCATACGTGTATGATTCTGTTGGACGGCCTGCCAATTGTCTTACTTCCAAAGGGCTTGTGAGTATCTGATGTGAGACAAATGCATCAGTAGCCCGACACATTAGGTCCTTTGTTGGTGGTGGTTCAGTTCTTATTGTGAGTCAGTCTGCAACCACCTGCTGACGCTGGTTCATCGCTCGCGGATTTCTTATGCCCTGAAGATGGAGGCGATACGTTCCTCCGAAACGTCGGTTAACACAATATCTACACGGCCCCACATCCAAGAAGACGGCATTGTTCATATTTTCAACGTCTGTGCCGCCGTGATTTTGGATCCAGATTTAATTAGTTTATTTTGTGAATATGAGGTTGCAGAGAGAAGTTTCATGTTGTGCGTGCTGCTCTATAAACCCATCTGCAGTCATAGCGTATTCAGCTGTTAATTTGTATGTTCCCGATACACGTTCAGAGATACAGGGTGTTTCACGACTTTAGGGCATAACTGCAGGAGGTGATTTCCTAGATCTTTGTGATGAAAAAAGTTCATATAAATATGTGTCCGATTTTGGACGGTTACGGAGTTAGACCGTTTTTTCATTCCCGTACATGCCCTCGTGTGAACCGCGTCTGTCAGCTGACTGGTCGCTATTTGTAGCCAGCTACAGACAGAGCATTCTCATTATCTCGACCCTTGAGAGCGGGTTGGGTTGGTATGTTCGCCGCGGTTCACAACCGAGCGGCAACGTGTGTTGCGGCCGGCGGTTGCATTTTCGAAAATCCGCTCCAAGCACCAATAAATTCAAATTAAAGGTAATTTCACGAAGTTAACTTTACATTTATACTTTAAATGTATCATGTATTATGCTGGTTTATTATTTTGTTCCGTTTATTGTCAGTAATCGTTACCTCCTATTCTAAGTTTAAAACGGTCATAACTCCGTAACCGTCCAAAATAGGACACATGTTCATATGAACTTTTTTGATCACAAAGACCTAGGAAATCACCTCCTGCAGTTATGCTCTAAAGTCGTGAAACACCCTGTATAAGCTAGGAAGTCGCGATTGATTGGTGTAACATTAATCTTTTGTATTCGAGAGATTCCGAGTTTAATACTCGGGTCGGAGGTGATCCCTCGATCCTTATGTTAGTTTATGGTCATTTCCTTTCACCGTCCCAGTCATCATTTTAAATCAGCCTCCCTTTAGGCGTTACTTAAATTCCCTAATGAAAATAAGGCTGTTAAATAAAGCATAAAAGGAAATATATCTGCCGCCATTTTTGTTATTTATGAGTATATTTTGTGGATGAGAGCAGTGACTTGAAGAAGCAGTTTGATTAATTCGCTTAGTGGAGGGGGAAGTCCAACTAAGTCCACTCGGCACGGCGGCCAGTGATTGGCATATTGTACTTGCCCCGAGTAATTATGATGATGGAGAATTTGGTGGAATGAAGATTGGAAAGGGAAACCGAAGTACTCGGAGAAAATCCGTCCCAGCAACACTTTGTCCACCACAAATCCCACTTGACCAGACCCGGGATCGAACCCTGGCCCCCGCGGTGGGAAGCCAGCGGCTAACCGCTTGAGCTACGGCGCGGTCCTAAGCAGCTTGATTATTTCGAAGTTTATTTAGCGTCGAATGCTGTGGAAGAAGAATTATATATGTCAGTGAATAAGAGTAGGAAGTGATGATGTTTCATCTCGAAGTAATGTTACGATATTGTCACGTATAAGGGGTTAGCCTGACGAATAATTGTGGGTTCTAAATTTTATGACTGGTTTTGTTGAAGGTTCTATTATAATTACACTTGATTATCAATGCTCCGTTATTGAACTCCTTCCTAGCGACATCTGTTTGCTTAATCGTTGCTTGGTAACACTTCAGCTATTGAATACTCAATCCTTAATCCTCCAATTAAAGTCAAAGACAAAGTTACTTTAAGACTGGCGGTTTATCTCCAGTCAGTTCATCTTGGCGTCACGCCTCTTGAAGCCCAAAACAAATGATTTTTTCAACTGAACTTTTGCGGTAATAGTCCTTGTGTAACACCCTCTCTGACGAGAAGATGGGTTTGTCTCTTATGAATACGCTTGGCCTTTCGTCAAGTGTACGTATCGCACATGTAGCATGTTACTGGAAATTCTTCGGTTTGCACTAAACACAAGTCTTCTGTCAGTACAGGCTTTACAGAGCAGATCATACCTAACTTACGTATATTATGATACAACGGCAGCTTAGTTATTTGAACGGTCGTAAGCTTGACCATCGCCAAGTTTAAGCCTCTTATATGCACGGCCGGAGAACCTAATAGAGATCGCAGCCTCCAAGGGTTCCATTGCTGCTGTTCATATATCCGTTGTGCCGGATACGCCTACAATAGCATGGTAATCGAACCCGTTTTCCAGCAACGGACGTCTATTCTCGTTGACAGTATTACGCTCGGGAACGTGTGTACCTAACCATTGCCTAGAAATATGTCACAATATTAACCTTAAGAAACGAAGTAAAATTGAAGGAAACTTTGATGTGAAAATGACAAGTGTGAGAAAAGGTGTCAAGGAAAGTAATAAATCCTGAAATTTCTATATACCTCTAACATCACCCAAGTGTACTGTAAAATTTTAATGGTACATATTGTGACGTATTTGCGCTATGCAGGACACCCCTCCTCCAGCGGTGACGTAACATTATCGGAGCAACTGGCGCCGCTACGGTAACAGGCCTGTCGACACTCCGTCCCCCTCCCCCGCGGTGACGTAACAGGTGACACCACGGTTACTACGCAGCTATAAACAACTCCCGGCACCGTTACCCGGCAACGCCTGCAAATACGGCGTTTACGCAACCGTGAAGCGATATGGGTTTTCCGCTATCCGACTGAGGGTTTATAACAGTAACAAGATAGAGAGTAACGAGTCAGTTGCAGTCTGGCATTCGCCGGAGGAAGTAATTGTGATACTGCTGATGGCAGTAATTGTGTAATTGTGAATTGTATTGTGTACTAGCGACTGTGGAATAAATTCGTTATATTCAATACGGCGTAAAGTTATTTGTTGCGTGTCACACACCCAACACCTGACAATATTGTTAAGGCTTCCCTGTCCACTTACCTACCTCGCAAAACACCTTGTAGCGTGTGTGATATTAGAAATGCCAGTGACCTGAAACTCACAGCTAATGTCCTCTGTGAAGTGCAAACGTACGTACGTGTAGAAACGAGGTAGAGCAAACAGCGCCTGGAAAGTCTTGGATCGGAGATAGAAAATTGCATTTCTTCACTCACTCCAGTTCAGTGAAGTGGATATTCATTAGAAAAGATTCGTCTTTCTATAGCTAACCGTTGCTTAGCTGGTCATGAAATTGTCCATGTTTTACAGAACACGAAAATAGAACATGGATCTTATCATCATCAAGCTGAATGTAATCCATATCCTCTTACTCATCTTATTAAGATCCGCTTAAATATTATTCTAGCATCCAATTCTGTGCCTCCTAAATTGTGAAGTTCCTTAAAATTTTCCAAATAAATATGCTTACACATCTATGATTGTACATGCTCCACCCGGGAGCCGGGATAGCTCAGTCGGTATAGCGACTGGCTACTGGCTGGACGAAAGAGGGGTAGGGTCAGGAATTTTCCCTTTTCCATGTCGTCCAGACCGACTCTGGGGTCCATCCAAACTCCTACAAAATGGACACAGAGGGCCTCTTTCCTCGGAGTAAAGTAGCCTCTGTGTGAAGCTGACCACTCAACTCCAGCTAGTGCCGAAATCAAGAAAATGTGGATCTATACATCCAGTTCCCCATACGCCTTCATGGCGTAGTGCTTAATTAGTTAAGCATAGGGACAAGTTTACCTTTTACCTTTACATGCCCCACCCGTCTAAACCTCTTTGATTTCATCACCGCACTAATACATATATAATGGAGCCTACAAAAATCTGAAATTCCTCATTACGAAATTTCTTCATTCTGCTGTTATATACTCCCCCTGGGTGCGAAAAGCCCCAAGCACTGTACCCCCACGCACAATCGAGGAAGGCGAGAGACCAGGTACCAAATGTATTTAGTGTTTAACGAAGTGTTACGAAATGAAGAAGTGTTAATTAGAGTCAGTGAGCAGAGGAATATACTACATGAAATAAGAAAACGGAAGGCTAATTGGATTGGTCATGTTTTACGCAGAAACTGCCTTCTAAAAGAAGCTATCGAAGGAAAGATAGATGGGCGGATAGAAGTGACAAGAAGACGAGGAAGAAGACGTAAGAAGATGCTGGATGACCTTGGGGACAGAAGAGGATACTGTCATTTGAAGGAGAAAGCTCTAGATCGCATTAAGTGGAGGAATTGTTTTGAAAGAGACTGTGGACCTGTCGTCTTGACAGATTACTGATGATGATGATGATGATGAAGTGTTACGATAATTGTGCGCCCTTGAAGGCAATGAGACTCTAGAGAAAGCGGCCGCGTTCTGTTTGAAGGTACTGTTGTTGCATGCGTTTGGAGGGACCGAGGACATAACAGAAAACAGCTCTTTCGAAATCGAATATGATAGTCCACATACGAAACGAACATTTCTCGAGTGAAAGATTTATTCTGAAATATCGATATGGATAACAAAATGGAGTACAGAAACCAAGGCAATCCTCCGTCAATGTACGTTTCCTAGACTCAAACACGTGGACTACTCAAATTATAATTTGCGTTCCTGTTAGGCGTCTGCACATATTTCTACCTCTTTATTTCTTGCTGTTGAGAAATCATGAACAGCCAGCCTACAAGCTGTCAGTTTAACAGAGGCTCCCTCCATGCGAACGAAATGATTTGCAGCTTTAGTCGTTTCCTTCTCACATTGAGAGTCTAATTCCATTGAGCAATCTCCCTTATAAGATAATGGTTACTCAGTTATTCAAGGAATTTCACACCTTTTATGTAACCTCAAAATCATTATTATAAACGAAAGACCAGACCATTAGTCCTATCCTGAAACCAACTGAATACGATCCACGCAATCACAGGCTATTTGCGTGAGATCTCTTTTATCTACACCTAGGTCTTGCAGCATGTTTTTTCCTTCAGGTTTTCCGGCCGTACTTTTATATGCATTTCTCATATATTCGTATGTGCTACATGGTCAGCCAAAGATGAATTTTTTATTCTTAAGGATTGCAACCTGTTGCGTATATACAATGAACATATATATAATTTTTACCGTCAACGCAACAATATTTTATTATTTATTTATATAACACGCAATACATGTTTCGACCTCGATGGGTCATCATCAGATGCTGCAAGTTCTCACATAATATTACAGAACAAACGGTAAAATTCAATTGCTTCTAAATGATTTATACAAATTAGTTTCTATTCGATTCACAATCCAGACAAAATTTAAGACTAGACTTAAGTTGAAATTACCAATAAAATACAATAAAACAAGAATAAAACTCAACCTAAAAATCGTACATGTGATACATATGATACAGTCGTATGTATAACAATAGGTTAAACCTAATTTAAAGCCACAATTCGATATTTAAAATGATTTAACAACGATCTTTCAAAGTGTTATAAGCTGTGAGTAGCCTCATGTTTGTTACTGCAGTAGACCATGCATAGGCTCCGTCATGTTTCTCCTATACCGCCACAACTCAGACCGAGAATATCTTACCATGCTTGCAGAAAGAAAGTTCTATGAGTTATGTCGGGAACCACAAAATATCATTCCATTATTTTTATCAAGTTTTTAAAAGATAATATTACAATCATATTGGATGCCCTGAGTTGATTCGTGTCGGAAATGTGGTGATCGTGAGACGAAGACTGAAGAAACGCACTGAAAGGGAATTACTGCAAAAGAGATTTGCAACTTCATGTACGCAAATTACATCAAAATTGCATGCATGAAGTTTTGGAATGGGAGAGGTGATGAGTTAAAAAAACTCCGTGGCCTGTATTCCGCAAGCGAACTATACCGACCGAGCGACCGCCACTTGTCGGCGAAGTTAGTGCCAACTTCAGCGGATATAGGGTGTCACATGGTCAGCGCAACGAATCCCCACGGGCGTTAATTTCGGTTTTCTAGACCGGAGCCACTATTTCCTTAAAATAGCTCCTCAATTATCATCACGAGGCTGATTGGACCCCGTTCCAGACCCAATACTTCTCAGAAAGAATCTGGTAGTGCCGGGAATCGAACTCTGACCACTAGACCACAGAGGCGGTCACTTTTGAGTTAAAGGAAACACAAAACACAATCTTTTTCCAACAGAAACAATAGTGTTTCACTTTATTGCCGACACTTATGGACTTATAAAGGAGTTGGACACATGACTTTGTGGTCAGATGATGCTAGTGGACAAGACTCTGAAAATGTAACATTTGAAGAGAATGCTTACATTAAAAAAATCTGTCCCGCATTAATAAATGAATTTTACTCTTTTATATCTGTGGGGGATAAAATAGAAGTGTTTGGTAAATTGTGTGGAGCATTCTGAGGAAGTGGAACTGAAGTTTCCTGTATCATTTCAGCCTTTCTTGAACACAGGGTGAAAATTTTGAGCTTGTGGAAAAGAAAGGAGAGACATACTGGCAATGTGTATTCCAGAAGGTTGTTACGAACTAGTGGAAAGATCACGGGTACGTAAATGGTTCCACGTTACCAGAACGATCAACAATACGTTCACAAATCTGAAAAATCTTTTAGTGTTTAGGAACAAATCTTCAGAGAATGTACCAGTCCAATTTCAGTAGGCCAACGAATTTGTAGTATGAAGAAGGAGGCCTGGTTTACACTTAGTCAGCTATACACACTCTGAAGAAGGTTCCTGGTAACGCGTTCCAGTTCCCAGAAAAGGTCAATTAATTGCAGTGTCATATTCTCTGAAAACCTGGTTTAAAACAGGCATTTCCATTCAAATTAAGAAGACTCGCCAAAGAGACAAGGTTCGGTTTAATCACATACTGAAATTGTTCCTGAAAGTAATTGAAGTTATATTTCCAGTAGTATTAGTTCAATATTAAACCCGCTATCCTTATTACCTGATATAGCCAGAAAAGTTATCATTTTGGATAGTGTCACACACATATGAAAGTTATCGACAATTTATATGGAGATTCAGAGATTTTAGTACAAATTAATAATGATGTTTCATACAAAATCTTCTAGGCTTTTGGAAGTGTAAGTTCTAACAAACAGACCTCACACTCGCTGTACTATAAGGAAGTGGAAGTAACGTCAGCATTCTAAGAAATAAAAATGTTGCTTCTTGTCTTGCCGTCAGGTTGGTCACAGTGATGAGGTGAACTGTAAAGCTATGATAAGATATGACGTGCACAAATTTCCATAACAGAATTCAAACAAAATGTTCCAGGTGTCTACTTGGATGCACTTTTTGTACATTCCGTCCTTTCTTTCGTTCTATCTTTCTTTACCCTCCCCTTCTGATTCTTCGTTTTCTTCTTTTCCTTATTACATTTCTTTCCTGTGATTGAAATAATTTTTATATTTTGTTTGGAAATCTCTTTCCTTGCCGGTCACGGTAGCCGAGCGGTATAAGGCATGTACTGTCTTCGCTTGCTTGGAAATCGGGATTGTGGGTTTGAATCCCACTCAGGGCATGGATGTTTAATTTGTGTGTGTGCGTTTTTCTATGTTTGTGTACAGGTAGAGGCCTTGTGACGAGCTGATCACCCGCCCAAGGGCTCCTACCGAGTGTGTGAGATCTAGAAAAACCGAAATGAAGGGAGAAGTTCATGGAGGTAGGCCTAGGCCCACTGGGGCTGTAGTGCCAAGGAAAAACAATTCTCTTTCCTTACTTAAAGTTCGAAGACACATATACTCTTGCTCTTTTAAAATTAATTGGCGCTTTCTTTACACCAGACAGTGCGAACTTCATAATGTTCATATCTTGAAGCGTAAGTCCTTCCTTTGAAGTACTAATGAGAATAATTATGAATATGAAAACAATAAATTGTTTTACATTATTTGGCGCAGAAAAGTGTTTTAAATAAAATTTATACACTTACTGCACATTTTTCTGTTATAATAGATGAATTTTCGTTAGCCTGATACACACCAATGCTGCTTTTAAAGTGAAGTTTGTAGTGTAGAGATCTGAACCAAACAACTCGACAAATTTTAGTGTGAACCTTACATACCAGATCTCGCAGAAATGAGTTTTGTCTTTCGCGAGACGAAATATTCTGATGTACAGGCAAATACGACTCGCTTTATACGGAGAATAGAGCAACACACAAAGCATAAAACAGTCAAATCATAATTTCCGTCTAATAATGCACATAAATCTACCTCCAAGCCTTTCATACATACAAATTCATGGTGTGACTTGGGGTTAAGTCGGACGCACACGGTGACTGGAGCAGCTCCAGCATTTTATGACATATGCGTATTCCACTCAGGATTTGGATCTTCTCTTTTGCCTTGCATTAGCATCCAAGGACCCGTAGCGATTGTGTATTTCAAGTTTTCTGAAGACTTGTAGAGAGGGTTAGATTTGCAGTTTTGACATCGGCCGTTATGAAGAATTCTACCTTCAGGGATAGAACGCCATGAATAAGCTTCCTTCCTGCTTCATGCAGGCCTCTTGCTTCATAATTGCTCTCCAACCCTGAAGATGGAGGCAAAATGTTCCTCCGAAGCGTCGATTGACTTTCAACTGACTACATAGAGTTACATCCCAGAAGACAAACCTCTTGTAAAAAGGGGACATCAAGTCTCGGATATGAATATAACACCAGAAAATACCAATAGCTTCTGTGAAAGCGTGACTCAATGCACTACAACCGGCCCAGGCATGCGTGACGTCTGTCGGCACATCGACTCTGATGATGGAGGCAACATGTACCTCCGAAACATCGGGAACTTCCCCCACGACCATAGAGTGTAACAATAAAAGAAAGGAATTAATATTGTAACTGTTTTTGTCAAAGTGTTTCTAGGCAACGGATCGGTAAACACGTTCCAACCAGCAACAGTGGAAGATGTGTCGCAGTGGACGAATGTTACAGCTCGTTGCTAGGGGACAGTCAGCGCGCTAATGAACTCGCTGACTATGAATCACGTGACGTATGTTTTGTGTGTTGTCCGTGAGGAGTCTATATAACGAAGACCTGTTGTAGCTTAGATTAGTGCAGAGCGCAGTGTAGTACAGTGTAGTGTAGTTAAGAGCCCAGGAGAGTTTTTAGTTGAGGTCCGAGATTCCAAGGTGATTGAACAAGAAATGGCAAGAAGGCTTCAAAGTGATTTGAAGTGCTAGATTCTATGCTGAGATCCTTTGCTAGGAGACGACTAGTGAAAACTAAGAATCCTAGTGCATGTGCAACGTTGAATTGTAAATTGTGTAAATCAGCGATAGTGCTGTATTAATGTAATTAAGAGAGATTGTACCCGAATTTCAAATAAATCCAGTCTTCCGAACTATATAATCTTTAGATGAATTGTTGAATCGTACTGTCGAAGACTCTGAGAGCCCAACTGTGAGAGTATACTAATGGTTAAAGCCTATGTTGGTTTTTGTAAAGACAAAGACATAGCCGTTTCATCAGCACAGCCATCACGTTTGTTACCGATCTTCTTGTATGCTGGATCCGCTCCATATTCAGTGTCTTAAGTCAGCTATTTTATTATTATTATTATTATTATTATTATTATTATTATTTTACTTTTGAAAGTGAATCCACGATACTCACCTGCCTATATCAAACGTATGTGTGTTTTCTTTTCAGTGCACTATCTCCATGCCCGACCAACTGACGAAAGCATTTCGCCCTCCTGAAGACTGTTCCATGTGCCAAGGAATAAACCAAGTGGAAAAGGTGTCAAAAATATCGCCGCACCATTTCGAAGAAACGTGAGTACTAAGCAGACGTCCCTCATTTTATTTCGCAACAATATTTTTAAAACTTTTAGGGCTTTTTTTCTCCTTCTTCCTCTTCTCTTGGTATGGTCGCCATTTCATACAGATCAACAGACAGAGATATTCTCTTCTCTGCTCTCTTATAATGATTCGTATTCGATTTCTTTCCAGCTATTTTCCAACTTCTTTATATCTTCCAGGTCTTGGAAGGATCATTTTATACTGGGCCGTTCCTAAGGGCTCATACCTTTAAAATTAATTCTAGTGCTCACCTTCATATGTTCAATCCATTATATCCACTTCTAATAATTTTAACAGCTTTGAATGTCAAATTCATCTTTAAAATTTTATCTATAATATTATTCTTTCCTGCTGTCCCTCAGGGCTCCTCGCGAATATTACACAAGGCCTATATTGTTTGATAAGCAGGGCCCGAATTTTGATGATCTGAAAATATTTAAAAAATGACCTATAAAATGACCGAAAAAATCCAGAAGAATGACCTAAAATATGACCCAAAAATGTAATGTGCAGGGCCCGTATTTTCATGACCTGAAAATATTAAAAAAAGACCTATAAAATGACCGAAAAAAACGAGAAAAATGACCTAAAAGAGAAAAGAAAGAACACTTTACTTCCATGTTATTCACATTTCAAAAAACCTATGAAGAAAAATTCCCTAAAATGGCCAAAAATGACAAGAAATACCCTTAAAAGTCCAAAAAATTACCCCTCAAATGTAAAAATGACCTTAAACCTAAAAATGTAAAAAAATGACTACAAATACCTAAAAAATTTATATTTCTGTAACCAGCAGCTCATATCCGAGATTTATATATTTAAGAGCATCGCATAGGATACAAGGAAAAAAAGATGACATGTCCTCAAAATCCGGGCCCTGTTGATAAGCCAGGATAGTGTAGTCGGTATAGCGACTGACTACGGGTTAGATGACCAAGAGGTAGGAGTTCAAGTCCAGATGGGGACAAAAATTTTCTCTTCTCCATGCAATTCAGACCGGCTCTGAGGTCCACCCAACCAGAGGTTCTTACATTTATGTATAATAAACTTGGCGGCGGTCAAGCTTACGACTTTGCAAGCGAATAAGCTGCCGTTGTAGCATAAGATAAGTAAGAGAGACATGATCTCTTTTGCAAAGCCTGTACTGACAAAGAACTTGTTTATAGTGCACAAGGAAGAATTTTCGATAATATGCTATATGAGTGAGACGTACACAAGAATGTAAGGACACATCTGAAGCAATGGGTTAGGTACGAGGCAGTCACCAACCGATAAGGACGTGAGCACGGGAGCAAAACAGTGTCCATTGTTGGATCTGTCATCAGGCAACCACTGCTGAAGACATAGCACACTGAGACAAACTTAACGTGTGCAGAATTGAGAACTCTAGTGCGTGGATTACCGATGACACTTTGATTACTTCTAGTTACGTTTTCTGAGAGTTCAGTAAATTCTACTAGCATCCCAAACTCCGTGTTTAGCCACTAAATTGTGACAGCATTTATGATTAGTTCTGATGTGTTTCGCAAGACATTAACTGTAAATCAAAATCTTTGGCTACGTAGAGTTTTATCTCTCTGGACTTACATTCATGAAGTAATATTTTCATGAAACCACATACCAGTACAATACTGATTCATAAGAATACCCATTATTCTGTTGCAGTTCGGCGTGCCCTTTCTGTACAGTAGTTTACTTCGAGCAGAGAGAGAGAGAGTCTTGCATTAAAATTTCTCTACCATAAATCTTGAGCAGGCTGTCGTATCTATGGTATAACATTAACGCTTTTGGTTCTACAGTTTTAAAGCGTTAAAAAGGGGGCAAAGTAAAACGTTTGGTATAAAAGATGCGAGACCCAGATAGGTCACACGAGGATGGGGGTAACTTACTGAGACTTACTGAGAGTGGGGTGGAGTAGGAAATGAACTTCCCAGTCCCAGGCTTCTTCCAGTAGGAGCAGAGAAACTCGAATGGCGTCTGTAGCTGCGTCCCTTGTCCTTTCTCTCTCTCCTACAGTCTGTTGCATGCAATTTTGCCTGAAATGTTATATGGATATTCTGACACTTATAACAAATATACATGATGAAACTAAGTTAGTGCACAGACGTACGTGATTCTTTGTTAAAAAGAAATTGAAAATATTACACAACTTATATCCCGAGATGCTTAATTTTCGACATAAATGTCACCGTCAAATGGGGTAAAATACTTCTCAGTAGTAGCATTTGTCACAACCATACACAACGTGTTGTTAGGTGTACTCACAGGCCGCGCCATAGCTCAAGCGGTTAGTCGCTGGCTTCCAACCGCGGCGGACCGCGTTCGATCCCGGGTCTGGTCAAGTGGGATTTGTGGTGGACAAAGTGGCGCTGGGGCAGGTTTTCTCCGAGTACTTCGGTTTTCCCTGCCAATCTTCATTTCACCAATTGCTCCACAATCACCCTCGCCTATCATCTGGGGCTGGTACAATAGGCCAGAAGTGGCCGCAGTACAAGGGACTTAGTGCCACCCCACTAGCAATAAGAAAAACAATAGGTGTGCTCACGACACGCAGTGCACAGGACATGCTCTTAACGCCTGGTACCTGTAATAGTGAAGCTGCTACTGCCACAAAGCACTACGCGCTACATTATCACGGTCGACCTCATCCAGACTCTAATGAGTTTCGACGATTGCAGCAGCGTGTCCGTGAGACTGGAAGTGCAACATGAACAGCGTACATGAATATAGGTCACCCACGGACTCTACGAGCGCGAGCAAATGAAAATGCCATAATTTCATCTGCGAAATGAGGGCCGTGAACCTCACGCAATATCATACGAGAATTGACACTACCCCAACCGAGGGTCCTCGAAGTATTTCATGACGATCAGTTGCATTCGCATCAGTGCTCGCAGAGTGATCGCCTGTTTCCTGACGATCCTCCTCTACGACTGGAATTTTTGGAATGTTTACGGCATCAACACACTGCAGATGTGCTCTTTTTACATAACATTCTGTGGACAGATGTTTTAGGCGCGAGGTTGCGTTCAGCTTCTTGTTGCGTCGAAACCCGCAATATTGAAGTCTTTTGACTGTTGCCTCAACCACTTTTGCACCTCCGTTTCAACCTCTTCGTCATCATAGAAATATTTGCCGCCCAGCTGTGAATCGCTTTATGCGACAAACACTTCGCACCGTAAAGAGGAAATATTTCTTCATGAACATTATTTGCAATAGCCCTTCGCCCATAAAAAAGCAAAAGAGGACTCTGCTTTTCGGTAGTATGCTCTGAACATGAACATGCGCAACTGCTACCTAGACTGTCGTGACGCTGGAATATACTGCTACCTAGTGATATAAAAAGAAACCTATTACATCCGTTACACTTGTTTTACTTCAATTTGTGTCCTATTTACTAAATCTCCCTCCCACTTTAATTCCTCTGCGTATATTTCTAAACCAACCTCCCTTTTTTTTTATTGCTAGTGGGGTGGGACTAAGTCTCTTGTATTGCGGCCACCTCTGGCCTATTGTACCAGCACCAGATGATAGGTGAGTGTGATTGTGGAGCAATTGGTGGAATGAAGATTGGCAGAGGAAACTGAAGTACTCGGAGAAAACCTGCCTCAGCGCCACTTAGTCCACCACAAATCCACTTGACCAGACCAAAGGACCAACCTCCTTATTAATATCAGTTAAAGTTTCTGTTTTTCTGTATGGTATCTATGTTATCTACCAGCAGATTCACATCAGCAGCATAGAGCAGCAGCTGATGTGTAACATTTAATTTCAGTCCCACCTCGTTTTCCTGGACCTTCCTATTGGCATATTCTAAACAGAGTTGAAAAGCAGTGGCAATAAAGCATCCCCTTCATTGATGTCTGAATATTGCAATAGAAATGTTGGATGTGATTTGAATCTTTATTCCCATTTTAAATTGCACGATTTTCTTGATAAAGTTCTTGATCTGAGTTACTTATTCGTAAAACTGTGACTATTGTTGCTAATGATTGGGAAGGAGAGCAATCGCATGTGGGCGAAAAGAAGGATATTTCTGACTCTCTTTCATAAAATTAACCTTCAAAATCTTGCAATGCAGTGTGACTGTCAATATAATGAAAATTTCATATACCCTACCTGCATACCTAACAAAATTAAAAGCTGCATGAATGAAATCTCGCAAGATGGAGTAATTTAAATGTAATACATATCACGATTTCAATAAAATTGTGGTAAGTTGATTCTAAAACATCAAGAACTCCAGTAATTACAATTTTGGCAAGTTTGCAAAAGATTTTCGTTAGCTCTCATTTCGATAGGCATAACGGATCAGTGAGCCAATCAGATTTCAGGGCAACCTCTCTTTGTTACCGCTAACAGAATCTCTCTTTCTTACTCTCTCTTATGATTTCTAACTTCGTTCTGAACTCCTCTTTGTATTTCATTTCTCTGCTGTTACTTTTAGTCCGTTATTTCTTCCTTTCTGCATTCTCCTATTATTTTTATTTAATTGACCAATTGTTCTTTGTTTTTCGTCTCTCTTGTCTGTTTATTTTCATACCAGTCAAGTTGAGGGGAGCTCGTAGTCATTTCTCCATCTCTTTCTACTGAAACTGAAATATGTCACGTGGTTTGTAAAGTGCAACGCATGTATGGAAAGCAAATGAGTTTAATAAAGCAGGTGTGTTTTATTTTTCTTTCGCTGTTGAAGCCATCTGACAGACGCTTGTCCTTTATGGGGTTGTGGTCCGTAATATTACAGTACCGGCCTGTTGCCAGCCATCCCCTATAATACTCGTAGAATTTCCGCCATCACGACAGCTGTTCGTCTTGTGTTCGAAAGGTTCCAAGCGACACCGCGCGGTAAACAAAATGGGTGATTATTTTTTTCACTCTTCGCTCCCACTTTTGTTAGCATAGGGCTGATTTCTCAGTTTCATTGATCATTTTACAGACGGTAGGACTCTTTTGACGGGAGGTCAGCACGTCGCAAGGCCACTATCTAAACGCAGGACAACACAAACACAGAATAAACGCATACACACATCAAACATCCATGTCTTGTGTAGGATTCGAACCCACGATCCCGGCTTCAGAGCGAGTGAAGACAGTGCATGCCTTAGACCGCTCGGCTACCGTAACCGGCGGTGATCAATTATTAACTGTCCATATTATATTTTTTAATTTAACCATCATATGAACACTAACTGAACAGTACACACACTTGAAGCATCTCGATATACGTTTTTCTCCATTCCCTTGTTAAGTATTATCTCTTATTCTCTTTCAGAATTTTGTCTTTAACCGTTTTTAGTATCCTCCATCTCTGTCCCTCCACCGGAATGGGAAGCAATATTATACGTGACTAAATTAAGCAAAAAATTGGGTGCGATGTTCTGAAGTTATTCTATGAGATAGAGAGGCATGACCTCGGTAGATTCTTTCAGCGTTTGCTCGTTAGCCGTCGGTTCGGTTCAGCCGTATTTATACCTTCCAATGGGAGAAGCATGGCACTGTCAATATTGGCTTTAGAAATGGAGCCATCCTTTCATTTGAACTGGACAAGGGAACAGTCGGTTCTGAGCCTCTGTTACGCAGATAAGACGTGTTAATTTGGCATAGGCGTATATACCGTTTGCACCTATTCAAATCTGATACAATTTCCATCCATACATAACCGTACAAAAGTAAATCTGCGTAAAAATTCAATTTCAAAATATGAATGGCGTGAAAGAAACTTTAAATTAAAAACACGAAAATTTCAATGCAGGAATGTTATGAAAGTTCTCTTATCCAGTGCAACTGTGTGAACAACATATTTGACGCGAGATCTCTTCTTTTATTAAATGATAAAATAACTATTTTGAGAGAAAATAATCAATCATCTACTGCTAGGATATACAATGATGAATGAACACAACGAAATGGACGATAGTAATGAAACATGACTGCAGAAGAATTTTGGACGAGGCGTCGTGGCGTCACTAAAAGCACTAATGAGTTCTGACTCGTTTGTCCAGGGATGTTGAGGAAATCCATACATTATATCGGACTGTCCGGGTTGTAGGTTCTAAGAGGTATCTTGCGAATAAAATACGTGTTTAACCTACTTGTTTAGACAAAGTGTCTACAAATACAGTGCGTTCAGTTAAGGACGAAACTTCGCAACACCGCTGGTCCGGCCTAACATTCCTCATAGATTGCTGCTGTAACTGCTGATAGCAGAATGAGTCATTAGCGCTGATAAACGCGCACCGTTACAGAAAAGTTACAGTAGCAATCTGTGAGGAATATTGGGCCCGGTCAGCGGTGTTGCGAAATTTCCTCCTTGATTGAACGCCCTGTATTATCATTTGGGCATTATCCATCTTCTTGTCTTTATTCAAAAACCCACCTCTTTGTTTTTCAAAACAACTTTTCGGAGACTGGATTCTGTTTTGAAAAATAAACAGGGCAGCTTTTAGATAAAGACAAGACGATGGATAATGCCCAAAAACATATCTTTTTTTCTGTGGCGCTACAGCCCCAATTTGGGCCTAGGCCTCCCTCCATGAAACTCTCCGTTTCACTTCGGTTTACTAGATCTTACACATTCGGTAGGAGTCCTTGGGTGAGTGATCAGCTCGTCGCAAGGCCTCTACCTGTAGACAAACACAGAAAAACGCACACACACATCCATGTCCTGAGTGGGATTCGAACCCACGATCCCGGCTTCCGAGCGAGCGAAGACAGTGCATGCCTTAGACCGCTCGGCTACAGTGACCGGCGCCCAAAAACATATTATTTGTACTAATGTACCATCATCACAAACTTTTAGACTTTATTTAGAGAAAGTGTGTACTCCACTATATTAAAACTTGCTGTACCCTTTTAATATTGAACAGGTAAACTATAAAAATGGCCGGTCACGGTAGCCGAGCGGTCTAAGGCATGTACTGTCTTCGCTCGCTTGGAAACCGGGATCGTGGGTTCGAATCCCACTCAGGGCATGGATGTTTAGTTTGTGTGTGTGCGTTATTCTGTGTTTATGTACAGGTAGAGGCCTTGCGACGAGCTGATCACCCGCCCAAGGAGTCCTGCCGAATGTGTAAGATCTAGAAAAACCGAAGTGAACGGAGAAGTTCATGGAGGTAGGCCTAGGCCCACTGTGGCTGTAGTGCCAAGGGGAAAAAAAAAACTACAAAAATACTGTTACACGCCATTAAGAATATTGGTCATCTTTCGCTACCAAGAATGTAGGACACAATACATAACATAAACATAACCAATACATTATTCGAAAATGTTCGAGAAAGACCCATTGAATCAAAATTACATTTGCTGAGAAGAAACAGCGAAAGGATTCTCTATTTGGCTTAACCCTCAATCCTGAAAATAGTGGAGATGTTGTCCACCGAAAGATCAGTTGACTTTCACGTGACCACTCTGCGTTATATCCCGGAGACAGAACTCTTCATGCCCACTTCTGTAATAACTTCAAAACATAAAATGTAATAGCAAATTAAATTCGAGGAATCGTTAACATTAATCTCAGAATCTTCTGTTTTTCCCATTCGAGTCTGAAAAGTAAACGTTAAAGCAAATAAAACTTAAATTTTACCGGAAGATTGCCGTCTTCTGGGATGTGGCGCCGTGTAGATAATGTGTAAATCGGCGTTTCGGAGGAATGTATCGCCTCCATCTTCAAGATAGAAAAATCAGCCAGCGAGGAACCAGCGTGAGCAGCTGGCTGCAGCCACATCCCAGAAAACGACATTCTTCATAGTGACCGCCGTGAAAACCTCAAATCCTACATAAATTTTACCTATTTTTTCACATGGATATGAAACTTGGAATTTCACATTAAGTGGAGGATACGTTTGAGCGTAAAGTGTTTCCGGGAACTGAGTTCTTGCTAGAAAATTCGGACCTAACAAGGAGGATTAAAATGGAGGTTGGAGAAAGTTTGCATAGTAAGGAGAACTTAACGATTTCTCTTATAGTAGTACTCAAATTAAGGCAATAACATGGAAGGGATATGCAGCCTGTATTGGAGTGCTGAGTATGTTATGCAGAAGAACTGAGCAAACGAGACCCCAGGGAATATTAGAGGAAATTACCCAAACAAATCTTCAGGAAAGAATTCATGAGTTTGAATGAATTCATACGACTCAGAACAGGGACCAATGGCGCGAGCTTCTCATGACTTTGAGTCCCAAAAAATCGGGGGAGAATTTTTTACCATTTGAGCGATTATTATGTTCCTAAGAAGTGCTTCAATGGTTGTTTGTGGAATAATTCTTTAATTTTTGGGTCAGTAATTTAGGGTCAGTTGATGTCAATATCCTTTATACTTAGACGTAAGCTATTGTTTTGTCTCCAGAACGGATATTTCAACACAGCAGACACAAGACGGTACACCAAGATAAGAGAAATTATCTTACACATGGCCCTTATGCATACGTGTACTTTCCTACCAACTGATTCTTTGTCAAAAACAAAAGCAAACTCTCTGTTTTTAGTCTGAAAGCGAACTATACCGACCGAGCGACCGCCGTTTGTTGGCGAAGTTAGTTATTAGTTATTTAGAGAGGGTGGGTTTCCCCATGCACCGCGACCAGTTTGATCTATTGTGCTTCCCTCTATGATATTCTACCAGTCTCTATACCCTACCGATAAATGGTGCTTACCATCAGTCCCGCCGAGCATGAGAGTTCGGCCACTTGCTTAGCGGTGTCTATCAGAGGCCTTAGAGACTATTGTTGGGCGGGATTTAGTGCCAAATTTAATGGATAGAAGGTGTCGCGTGGTCAGCGCAACAAATCGCCACGGCCATTAATCTCGGTTTTCTAAACCAGAGCCCCTATTTCCTTGAAATAGCTCCTCAGCTATCCTCACGAGGCTAAGTGGACCCCGTTCCAGACCCACTACTTCTCAGAAAATCTGGTAGCACCGGGATATATAGCCAGGAACTCTGACCATTAGACCACAGAGGAGGTCACAATACATGTAAAATTCGATTCCACATAATGATTGTAAATGGCATGAAGTTTTAAAATACATTTCTATCGAACAGAAATGTAGGCCACAAGACGTGTGTGTTGGTACTAAGTAAGGGGGGCTGGAATCACATTTAGAGCGAGAGTAGTTTAATCCAAGTTTACGTGGCTTTTCCCAGTCCTAATAGGAATGTTTCAACCCATATGGCGGTCAGAGGAAGAACGAACACAGACTGTCTCCCCCCCCCCGGCCTGCTCATATTTATCTGCAGTGGAGCGAGGATGCTGCATCGTCAGTTAGTGAAGTGAACCGTTACGAACGTCACTAGATTCATTTCCAACATACTTCGGCATTCATACGTTCATGGGAAATTAAAACGTATTTACACAGGACGTTTCTCCGGTAAGGTTTTCGACACAAAGTTTTCAGTTAGGCCTAGGTTTTTCCTTAAGACGGAGACGGAATGCAGTCTCCGAAACGTTGTGTTTTGAAAAATAAACAGGATGGCTTTTAGATAAAGACAAGATAATGAATAATGTCCGAAAAAATAATATTTGTACCAATTGTATTCACAAGAGCCCGCCACAGGTCCCTTTCATTAGCCAGGTTAATATAGTTCATACAACACCATCCTGTTTATCTAAGATCAATTTTATTTTTTCCTTGCACAAACATTAAGCTCTTGTCAGTGGTCTACTGTCTTCTGTCTTTTCACCATAAATACGTATGCATTTCCATTAACTTCCATGAGTGTTATACGCGGTGACCTTATCTTCCTCTTTGTCTTCATCAATCTCAGTATGTATTTGGTGAAGAGAACGAGTTATGAAGCTTTTCGTTAGGCAGTTTTCTGCAGCCACCCATTATTTCATCCCTCTTAGGTATAAATATTCTCCTCAGCCCCCTCTTCTTAAACACCCTCAGTCTATGTTCATCCATTGATGTCTAATACCAAGTTTCACACCCATACAAAACTATAGGAAAAAAATATTTATTTGAATATTTTAATTATTATGCTTTTAGAAAGCAGACGAGAAGACAGAAAATTCTAAACTGAATGGAAGCTAGCACTTCCCGAATTTAATCTGTTCTTAATTTCGCCATAAATCAAATTTTGATTTGTTACATTAAACTTTTAAAGGACAAATATACGAGTACGTGCCCCCAGCGCTAACAGCAATACACTTGAGAGTAGAAACGTGAGTCTCAGAACAAAAAGTAATCATTTATCTAAACAGTATTAACAAATTGGCCATCATAAGGCAAACGCAAAATCTTTTCTGCGAGGTAGGAAGTAATTTCTTTTAGTTGTAGGTTGTTTATATTCACACAGACTTCGAAATGGTAAAATGGTTGACGATGCTCCCGACGCCCCGCCATAACCAAAAAATCAGTTCTAGTCCTCATAGTACGTGTACGCACCATTCTCAGCAGTGGATACAGAGCCATGAACAAGGAGCCACAGAATAACCCGAAGGATTCTAGCAACGAGAGCTCTGAATCCATTTCTATAAAATTTCAGACTTTCATGGAAATTCCATTTTAACCTTCGTCCGGTCTCATGGCTCTTGCATCGCGTAGGTGCACGAGATAGTGACTGAGTGAGTGTGCTCAGCGTGTTCGGATCTCTGCATCTGCCTTAAATCTAAGAATGGACACAAATCTGACAGGTGAAACATGAAAGCAACAATGCAATACAAACAAAAAACAAAAATAAAATTCTAAAACACAGAAAACTGACTATCAAGCATTTCATGAAGTGCTTCTGAAGAAACACGCCAGGCAATGTTGCCGACGTTGAGAAAGAGAGAAAGGTACACTTTCTGTCTCACATTCAATTGGCTGCAACGCCTTTAGTCAAACAGAGCAGCTGACGATGGTGGATGACACACAGAATTACTGGGATTTTGATCTTTTTCCATTATCCGGAATTCTATGTAATAGAGGACACGACGTTTTGGAAACTGGGTCTGTTTCCGAAACATCGTGTCCTATATTACCTAGAATTCAGGACGATGGTAAAAGTCCAAAAACCCACTAATTCTGAGAGCAGCTGTCGTCGACCATCGATTTATAGGAACGGACGACCGGGTAATAATAATAAGGATAATAAGGATTTCCTAAATTTCGGAAATATAGCAGATATCTACACGGTACCTATTATCTTCAGGAACCTGGATAGTGCAGTCGGTATAGCGACTGGCTACGGGTTGGACCACCGAAGAGCCGGAGTTCGAGTTCCAGTAGGGTCAAGAATTTTCTCTTCTCCACGTTGTCCAGACCGGCTCTGGGGCCCACCCAGCCTCCTGTCCAGAGGGTATTGAGGGCTCTTTCCCTGCGGGTAAATCGACAGGGGTGTCAAGCTGAACACTCATCTCCAACTAGATCAAGAATATATGGCCCTATACATCGACTCCCCCATACACCTTCATAGCATAGTGCTTAATTAGCTAAGCATAAGGACAACTTTACCTTTACCCATTACCTTCAAGCACGATATAGATTAAACTTATTGTTTGCGGTATGGAGAATTAATTGCATTGTTCTTAAGAATGATTTGAAAGGCAAAACGTTCCCAACCTTTGCAGTTACCGGCTATTTATTTATTTATTTATTTATTTGCAGTTTATTTAGTGACGAGAGAAATATGTCAGATCATATAGGCCTGGAGTTAAGTGATAGAATGATAAAGTTATAACAAATTAGGAAGGATGTTAATTGAAGTGGCAGGTCGCCTAATTAAAATTATTTTCACAGCATTTGCTTACAAAAACTGAGGGAAACATTGAAGACCCTCAGAACAATAGGCGTACCAGTCAAAATTCGAACCGTGTTCTTCCAGAATACAACCTGGACTGTTTAACTGCTTGAGCCAACTTATTATCAACCTCACTATAAATTATACTTTTCGTGTACTGCGTACACATATCTGTGTTATAGTGTTATATAATAACCAAGAAACCGCCTTTCGTGTTCATCGTACTCTGAAATTAACTGAGCTTAGTGTTCTCTCTTAGTGTCTTACCAGATCCAAAAGCTTTGAAGTAATAGGAGTAAACTGGTTGGAGCTCAGTCACTGTTGTGTCGATGTTGCAAGAATATTACCTTATTTCATGTGCACTCAATCTACTGTTTAAATTAAGTGCCCATGAGAGATAGGAACAGAGGCTGCTTCAATGTATGAACAAAGGGGTTTCGTTCAACAAATCGTTAAACATAGAATAGCAGTGAAGGTTTACATTAGCATGTTATGACGAAATTTCACACACAATAAAGTCTTTAGCATATTCTAGTACTTCAGACAAGCAATAGACTTTTACGAAAGCCGGAACAAGAAAAGAATTCAATTTTTCCCAAAGTAATGTTGTCTTTTCTAAAACAAGGCTGTATTTTCTGCAACACTGTGTGACCTTGTATCTTTGTCAGCACCTCCACAATGTGCAAGGACCCACCGTACGGTTCTTTGGAAAATTGTACAACTGACCACTAAATAAATAGCTTTACTGAGCAGCTTGTCTATGCTGCTAGATGCACAATACATAACCGACATTTGAACAGACATATCCTTACAGTTACAGCAACTGTATTAAGACGATACTTACTTACTTACTTACGGAGCTGAGCCCTTCTTGAGGAGAAGCCAAATCTGCAGCTACTGAAGATTTTCCCAGCATTTTATGGAACCCGAACGTTCATAACCGTGTTCACAAGAGCCCTCCACTGGTCCCTATCCTGAGCCAGAACAATCCAATCCATACCAACCCATCCTATCTCTCTAAGATCCATTTTAATATTTTCCACCGATCCACGCCTTGGTCTTCCCAGTGATCTCCCTCCTTCATATTTTCCCACCAATATCCTATATGCGTTTCTCCTCTCCCACATTCGTTCTACATGCCCTGTCTCTCTCACCCTACTAGATTTGATCATTCTAATTAATTAAGAAGATGATACATTTTGTGTCTATTGTTCTTTACACACATTATATATTGCATTTTGAATTGGATGAAAACGATCTAATTTGCGTATCAGAATGTCATCTCTCTGTAAATTTCTACAATTTTATTTAAATTATTTATAATGTTCCTGTATATGAAATTATTCAAAGGCGGAAAATTCCTGATTGCTCCGGCCACAGCAAATCTTCTGTTGGCGTCCGATACTTGAAGATATTCTCTTTAATAATGACGGAACTTTAATATTTTGTTTTTGTTTGTGTGGCAGCCCGAGTCTGGCACTCCATGTTTATTAAATTAATGCACAATTAACTGCATTCGTCATTTGAAAATGATTTTATAAAACAGACAAACGTTAAAATTATAGTGTGTGTTATATTTAATGAATTTTGCCGACAAATTCTTGNAAGCGGCCGTGGCCTATTATAAGTTACTATCTCGAAATTTGCCTGCAGTGAAGGAAGATTACGAAGCCCCTCAGGTCATCAGGTCTTAAGGTTAAGATCTGAAGTCGCTATCTCCCGAATTCAAACCAGGAGTCGCCCCCTCCCCCAACCCACACGGTCTATAGCTCTCATTAGTCTTTTCCTTTTTCTTTGTTCTTAGTAATGGTGGTTGTGGGAAATTAGATTCTGTAAATGGAAGATATCGAAAGATTAATGATGATATAAGATGATTTGTGATGATACCACCTAAACCTCACAAGAAAAGCCCTGTACGTTACTGTCTAAGTACCGCCATATATCTAATCACACGTAAGTAATAAATATTAACCTCAGATTACGTACATAGTAAAAACAACATCCAACTAAAGAATAACATCCTTAAGCCAATGTAAGACATGAATGTACATAACAAAGCACGTCACAAATCAAATAATAACTACCCCAGCTTTTTAATTACAGCTGTACAATAAACAATAACAATAACAATATATCTACACTTCAGGTAAAATGCAACAATACTCTATTAAACGCAGGTAAGGTTTCTTGAGTAAAGGTTATTTACATTTCTATCCTGTCATTTTAAACCATTAGAATGGATTTCCCTAAAAGAGGCCACTAATCATAGATAAAATGTCTTAATTTATTCGCAGCCGTTAACTTCGAACATCAGCCGGACCACGGAATAAAGTCCTTCATGATGCTTTTCAGCACTTCCGGTCAAAGGATGGAGTAATTCCTTGAAATAGGGAACGCCATCTTCTCTCTTTTCGTATCCTGTTCTCGTACGTAATACTTTTTCAATTCCTTTGACGCCAGATAACTTGTCTCATTGATACAGCATCATTAATTAACCTATGAGTAGTCCTATCTATCAGCTTCTGTGATGTTCCATAAAGAAATGTGTTTCAAGCAGACAAATTTCGAATTAGTGTTAATTTATGTTTCAAAGTTACACGTATGAAGTATTGACAGACGTAACAGCTCTTCTTAGTCGGGGTTCTTTTCATCGCTTTTCTCTGATCTTCAGGAAGAAATACTGAGGAGTGTCCTTTATTTAAATAGTCTGCCACAGGCACGACAAAATTTCAAATGCTTCATTCCTCATAAAATGTGATTAAATTTTGAACAGAATTTTAGTTTTCAAGAAACTGACAAATTCTTTCAAAACTTTTTGCCAAAATTACATCTGAATTATCAGTTCATTTTAATGTTTCGTTCGGCGCGTCCCATGTTATATTATTCATTGCCTTCATTTCAGTCAGAATAACATAAAAGGTTTAACATTCTTTTAGGTTGACGTGGACATAATCGTGGAGTAAAAATATTATTTACAAAATGGAAATCGAAATAAAACAAACCTATCTTTTTATTGGATTTTATTTTGTTCTGATTTATTGGATTCAATTAATATTCAAATTTCAAACGCTTAATTTATTTTATGGAAACTATGTAGGCTAGAATTAAAAATAAATCATCCAGCTGTCTAATTCTCTATGTTTGAAGGGAAAGTAATACTGAAAAATTAATATGGGACAGATAAGTGTGTTTAACTGAAAGGTTTCCGCACAATTCATCATTCTTACAAGTCACTTCATTGATTCATGTACCAAGTTGCAGTCTTCGAGAATTTGTGGAAATATGTCAACAATAAAAACCGCTCTATCTATCTACCGCTCCAGAACCCTATGCTGCACCTTGGCCACCTTTTCAGTTTCTTGATATATTACACAGTCAGTAGGACTCCTTGGACGGGGGATCAGCCCGTCGCAAGACCTCTAGCTGCACACAACACAGAACAAATACAGAATAATCGCACACAGATATCCATGCCTCGAGTGGGACTCGAAACCACGATTTCAGTGTTTGAGCGGGCGAAAACAGTTCATGTTTTAGACCGCCCGGGGCGGCCACAACGATCAGCTAATGGAAACTGCTCTGGCTGACTGAGATCGACGCTCCTCCTGCCTTTGCGATGCACCGTCACATCTTGCTCCATATATTGCCAGTTCGCAGCTTTCGTAACAAAACTGACGGAAATTGAATGGATTTGTTGGAAAGAAAGAATATGGGAAGAGATGAGACAAATTTGTCTGGGGAAATACCGAATGCCCTTTGGGATGAGGAAAGCGGCAGGCCTGCTCTTAAATGGAATGAAATTGAAAATACGACAAAATGATAAATTGTATTATCTAGAAAAAGGGACTTCTTCGTCGTATTGGGGAATTATTTATTAAATGAGTATTTTTTCGAAGAACCTTTATTTGATTTGACTTTTCTCTTCTTCGTCATCAGATCATTTTTATCGTCCATTCTCTGTTGCATCCATTTATTTTAAAATAAGAGTAATCAAATTTCAAAACATCGCAAAAATCGATAAGGAATCATCAGTCACATTGTCAAATCGTGTACGAAATGAAAGTTGATCGCGATTTAACTCAATTAATGGTCCAATGACTTCTCTTAAAGATTCGAACTTACTACACCGGCCAAGAAATCTCTTGATTATCACGTTTATGAAATTCCGAAGTGGGAACCTGCACTGAGCTATGTCAATAAACTTCTCTGTATGAGGTGCTGAATTCTTCTTCTTATTCCAGCTATATAAATTATCTTATTCTTTCTTCTGTTTTGTGTGTTTCGTTTCTTGTCATCATTCCTACTCACGTTGTAATTGGCGCTTTATGGTTGTTATGAAGTAAATATGGAGTCATGGAAAGGACTAAGCGCCTAGTTTCCTCGATGCAACACGGACCGCATGAAAAATTAGGCCTCCAATAATTCTTTTGTTGCATGTGTATTCGTTGCTGCGGTAATATTTTACGGAGCCGTTGCCAAACAAAAGTAAGGGGTTACACATATAGACAGGCAGACTGATGGGAGGGATTCATGAAGTGCGCAATTAAGATGTGCTCAGGTACTAAGATACACATACTAAGTTTCATGAAGACTGGTTCAGCAATTCAAAAGTTAGTAAGGAGGAATGAACAGACACACAGACAAGCAGAGAGCACGGAGATCATGTAAGCCTACATTCGTTCTTGAAAATGAGGAAAGTAGGCTAATAAATTAGAAGTGAATTATATTATTATTATTATTATTATTAGTATTCATGTCTTGAAAATTTGGACGCTAGAAGCCGGAAGATCGCGGGTTCGAATCCCTTTGAGGTCATTGGAATTTCAGTCGACCTGGCAGGGATAACTTTACCGTTTTTTTATTTATGCACTCGATGAATACTGAGTTACACTCCACGTTCTGCGCACTGACTCATCGCAATTTTGCGGTTACGAAAAGATTGATTAAGTCAGATTCAAATTGTACTTAATTATTGTACTAGAGCACGCTAATGAGGCTCATTCGCTACGGTTCTCAGAGTCCGGAATATACCGAATATCTCTTCGGAGGGGAATCCTGGATATCTCGGACGGGCGTCTCTGAAGCGACCCTGTGCATCAAGCATATGTCTTCCCTCGTTTTGAATTTGAAAATTAAAATATTTTTAATTAATTCGCTTAGTGGGGGGTAGAGTCCAACTGGGTCCTCTCGGCACGGAGGCCACAGATTAGCCTATTGTACCCGCCCCGCGTGATTATGATGATAGAGAATTTGGTGGAATGAAGATTTTCAGGGGAAACCGAAGTACTCGGAGAAAACCCGCCAAAGCGCCACTTTGTCCACCACAAATCCCATTTGACCAGATCCGGGATCGAACCCGGGTCGCCGCGGCGGGATGCCAGCGACTAACAGCTTGAGCTATGGCGCGACCTAAAATTACAATATAGAAGCTTTATTCTGATTGGTTCATATTCGGAATAAATGACTTGGTACTATTTTCTCCATCAAATTTTAGATTTTCAGCCTGGAGGTCAGGAGTCGGGCGATGCTGCGGATTTGTTATTCAGACTTCGGCTTTTCGCCATGTTTGTGAGTTGCCTGTACCTTTGCAAATATTTCTATGAAATAGAAGACAATTAGCACACTTCAAATCCAAGAAAGCATTCTTAATGCCAAACTAGAGCACTCTGTCCCTCACGTCCTGCTTCCAGTGTACAGAAACGGTTCAACTCCAACTTTGTTCGCTCCTAATCATCGAAGTTCCATCATGTGAACTCTGCTAATATTTTGTTATGAATTTGTTTAGTGTAGTATGCTATAAAATGGAGACGATTTGGGATTAAATATCTGTGCTACTTATTCGTTGGACATGGCGTTAAACATTGGTCTTGATGTATCATTTGATGACTTGTAGGACTCGAAAAGAATGTGGAGGAACCAAGGGAAATTACTAGTAAGAAAAGATTATGCAAACAATTATGTGTTGCTTCACTGTTTATATCAAAGTTGGCGATTGCTAGAATTAATAAAGAGATGAACAGAGAAGTAACCATGCTAGTTATCCTTTCGTCAATATAGTTACATTGAAAAATGCGTAAGGTTAGTTGAAAACTTCTCTCCATAAAAAAGCGGCGAATTCCTTACGGTTAATGGCTTTTTGAATATATCCATCGTCCTGTTTGTTTTTAAATACGTTACGGAATCTGAATTATACCTCCATCCTCACGTAAAAATTATACTCAGTTAGGTGCAACCGATACAGCTAGTCCCTATCAGAGGACACCGGAAACATTTCTTGACCATTTCAGTGGCTATCAGTTTCGTAAGAAAGACTCTGCTGTATATAGGCAGTTCATATTGTCACGTATTCGGGGTTTGCGTGAGTAATAATAAAGGGTTCTCGTTCGGAGCCCGAATATGTAGATTACCACCTCGAATATTTAGACGTCATTCTGTCCGTTGCCACGGGAATCTTGATTAAATCTTCCTTGACATGAGAACGCGTTTTAGCAAGCCGTTGCCTAGCAGTGGAATTTTCGCTCTGGCTCCACTATTCCAGCTTTCAGGCCTAGCAATGTTTATATTCATCACAATATGATAGGACTACTTGTTTTGCAGGTATGCCTACACAGGCCGTCCCGTTGTTGTGACTGACGCCATGGAGAACTGGACAGCGCAGCACGTGTTCAGCTTCCAGTTTTTCAAGGAAGTGTACGAAGAGAGTCCCCTTATGGGGTGCCAGTTCTTCCCGTATGAGACGGAGTTCACACAGCTGCGCGAGGTGTTCAACATGAGCCAGGACCGCGCGCACATGAAAGACGGGACGAGACCCTGGTACATCGGCTGGTGAGTTAACTCCGCCACGCCTAGAAACATATCGCTACGGAACATGACGCTGCTTCTCTACTTACGAGATAAGCTATAACACAGGATCCGTCGCTTCTAATGTCTTCAATTGCAATTATTCATTTTAGCCATCATATCCTTGAGGGATTCGAGATTCTCGGAGCGATTACTATGAAATTTGCTGTATTATGGAATTTGGTTCCATGTCGTCTGCTAGGTATTTGCACACATTTTCGAGGAATACTTTTTTCGTATTCAAGAAAATGTAAGAAAATGTGAAAATGGAAGCACGAGACTACAGGGCGGTGGATAAAGAATACGGCCTTCAGTAATGGTTGCTGCGAAGCTTTTTAATACGTCATCAAGTACTGGTCCTCCATCTTGGGGTGTTTAGTCATTTGGCTGATAACCGCTTACCATGAACCGTCAACCCGTTGCGAATGCCACACCGCCTTGTGACTTGAATTTTTTACGAGTTAAGCAGTGGAAACAGGACTCAAGGTTTGGAATTTTGGACTTACGCGAATTCCTACAGGGCACGTTCACTGAACACAGTAGCAAAGTGTAAACTGGAGGGGACAAGGGTGGCAATTCCGTATCACAGATTGCACATTTCTCTGCGGATAAATGACAATACTCATCCTAACAGTTTCCATTCTTCACGTAGTTAGCAATCATCGCTTAAGAAGTTAACCTCTTTATAACAGGATAACATTACATTAATGAAAGGTGATTAGTCTAATACTGCTTTTGTGAACGTGCATGCCGCAGGTTCTAGGCAGTCGGCTCACAGATGGCGGTGAGGTCAGCCTTACGCGCCGGCCACCCTTTACCTCCCAGGAATATTTCTAGTATTCATTTCTATTACAGGCTGAGTCGACCCCAGGATCATAGTGCGGTTGGAAAGATTAGATAAATTGAAACCCCAATGACCTCATCGGGATTCGATCCCGCGACCTTCCTCCTTGTCGCATAGTGCCTCAACCAACTACCGTACCGGGTTCCTCCACTCTTTTCGCACCAGATGCTGTAATTATTTGCAGTGTATATTTTTTGGTGCACAGAGAAAATAGAGAAGGTTGAATCCTATCTGTGTGCACCTTTAGTCATTGTCAATCGTTCTCGTCTTCATCTGATTCCATTCATCTCATAACTTTCTTTCATTTCTCTGTTGACTACTGAGGCAAAACGATAAGGCCTTAGTATCTTTTGCTGCCTACGTCATCTTTCATAAAGATGGATGAAGGCTGTTAAATACCGCCCCACCCAGTACAAATACTTTTATTGAGAAAAAATGAAATATATCTTTTTGTAAATGAAGTCTGTCCTGCAATGTTCTTTTCTTTTTGTGATTGAAGATGTAAAGGATACAAGGATTTTCTGCTTCGTAACCCACCATGCGTAACGAGCGGGCCTTTCATAATACGGTAGCACGTCATGTTAAGAAAGTCCACACATTTTATGAAACCTGAAAGTTCACAGCAACCAGCCATAGGTCCATCTTCCTGGCTGGATTAATGAAGCTTGTACCGCCATATCTTGCTCTTTTAAGATAAGTTTTCGTATTATTTTCCCATATACGCCAGAATCTCCTAAGGACACTTTTTCGTTCTGGTTTTCCGACTAAAATTCTGTATGTACTTCTCACCTCTCCTATGCACGCTGTATGTCCTCACCAATCAAAATTCCTTCTTTGATTATTTTCTTAATGAAATTTCGTCCATCATCCTGTAGCTTCTATTCTGGTACTCGTAAATCCTCCCTGCTATATTTGCTCGTAAATATTACGCCCAGCATCCTGTTCTCAAACATATTCTACTTATTTCCTTCCCTTAATTTTAGACACTAAGATTCAAGTCCATAGAAAATAGCAACTAAGATTATAATGTGGCATATATGCCGTTTCTAAGCAACGGCTAGGTAAACACTGCGTAAAAACAGCAACGAACAAGCGGAAGTCAATTGCTAGGCAAATGGTCTCTAAACAAATCCCCACAACACACTAGCACGCAACAATAAGACGTCTATTGGTAGGCAAACGAGTGGTAAAGAAGCTTCGTCAACATCAGAGGCCGTGTTTTCTCTGTGGTTCACGTGGAGTCTGTATAACGACAGCCAGTAGCTGAGATTGGTTCAGAGTTTAGAGTTAAATTCTCTACCGGAAGCTGCGAAGAAAAGAGTTAGTTGCAAGAGTGCAGATGTGAAGAAATGTACGATATAATATTTGGAATGTGTAATTCAGTGAAGACATTTAAAGGCGTAGCCATTGTTGAGATCTGTTACCTAGCAACGACAAGTGTAAACAGACGTTGAAGACATTATGTGTGTGTTATAATTACACCATTCCTCAGAATGTTATAATGATTTGCAGTTACGATCTATGAGTGGTCAATAAATCCAGTTACTAATCCGAACCCCGTCTTTAGTCACTGAAACACGTGGCAATATTTTTCTACATTTCGATCTTTATGGTTTTTAAGTAGACAGGAGATGGGGCCGCATCAAGGAACTATAAAGCAATAATTCCGCATTTCCGTATCACGGCTACATCGCACGCAACAAATTGCATTTCGCATCTTTACGTATTTTGATGTACGGCACTGGTCCGTGCAGTATGCTGACAGGCTAACATACGCCTGTTAGAATACATGGCAGAAAGGTCTTTTCATAGTGGGAATATTAAACAGCATTAAAAAAGCAGTTTGATGTAGCGATGAAGCTCAATATTTTTATTTTGGTCGTGTTCGGTTCTAATATCTGCCGAGACACAAATTATCTTGACCAATGTTTTCGTGAATTTCCTCACCCGCTCTTGGCAATTGATGGGATATTACTTCAATCAGTGCAGACCTTTTCATTTCAGATCCTGCCTAACATATTATTCGTCAGTTTGTCCGCCATTCGACTTTATATAGTCTAAATACAAACAGCGTTGTTAAAGAAGCAAAAAAAAAAAAAAAGACAGACGTTAGCAATTAACGTTGATATTCAAGAAATTTTGCTCGAGTATGTTGAAGTGGTAAGGGCGTTTATGCTGTTACTCTTTATCTCATTCATGAACCTATGAAAAATGCATTGCTTGTCCCTTAACCGGAATATCTTAAGGCTAGTTTATCTATCTTTAAACGTTGAGAACGTGGACCCAATTATTTATTGTGACAATCTGCTGTTGTAAAATTCTTCATCCAGTATACGTCCATGTCTAAATCGTGATTCTTACTCACTCACTCATGGAGTGAGGAGCCGCCAATTGTGCAGCTACTCAAGAATTTCCCAGCATTTTATGGAACCCGAAGGTTCATTACCGTATTCACAAGAGCCCTCCACTGGTCCCTATTCTGAGTCAGATCAATGCAATCCTTACCATCCCATCCTATTTATCTAAGATCCATTTTATATTGTCCACCCACCTACGCCTTGGTCTTCCCAGTAGTCTCTTTCTTACTGCCTTTCCTACCATTACCTTATATGCATTCCTCTTCTCCCCCCTTCGTGCTACATGCCCTGCCCACCTCATCCTTCTTGACTTGATCCTTCTAAATATACGTACTTGGAGAAGAGTGCAAGTTATGAAGCTCTTGATTATGCAGTTTTCTCCAACCTCCTGTCATTTCATTTCTCTTCGGAAATCGTAATATGCAGTACTTAATTATATCAAGTACGAAAATAAAATGTAATCGAATTTTCATTTATATGCTATGTCAGAAATTACTTCATTATATTTTCGTGTTCGTTCGTGGGTTTTAGGAAAAGCAGGTTCATCTCAACAGCGGTTCGGTTCGAAAGCCTGTCGGTACTGATATATTCACAACAATGTCTCCTAATGAATTTTTATATTGCTGTTTCACTAATTTCTGTTTTTTACTAAATCATATTTGCTTTAAAATTTGTACTGAATATGCTGAATTCCAATTTCTAATGAAACTCTCTTTCTAGTAGCATAATCGGTTTTAAATTTTGTATAGGCTTAATATTCTTAGTAAGTTATAGAGACACGCGGAAACAGCGTTGGTTGAGGTATTATGCTAAAAGCCAGAAGGTCGCAAGTTCGAATCTCAATGAGGTTAATGTATTTTTCAATTTACCTAATCCTTCAAGCCGCACTATGCCCCTGGTGTCGGCTCAGCCTCCAACAGAAATGAGTACTAGGAATCTTTCTGGGACAAAGGGCGGCCGGTGCGTAAGGCTGAAAACCTCACCGCCATGTGTGAGCTGATTTTCTAGAAGACGTAGAAGCCTCGACGTCTCAAAACCCTATGGGACTCCATGGCCTGTTACAGGGATAGATTTACCTTTATGTTTTAGTAAGTTATGTTTTATAACTACCATCGTTTTTAAAATATCATGATATTTGTTTACATATGCACTCCCACCCCTGAGCATAGCTCAGTCCGTTCCACTGTTTCATTCTTCTCTGCTCCGTAGCGAAGGGCAGTTTCGGCTCCACTGGTGTGCTCATTTCCATTTGTGTGGGGGCTGGCTTCCCTCAGCTCCTAATGCGATAAAGCTCAGTACACCGTCGGAGGGGAAGTGGTGCAGCGGGACGGTGGAAAGTCTATAATGAAGACACTCCGATCGACACCTGGGGCCCAAGCAGCTTTCCACTTGACTATCCAGCGAAATATATGTAATATAATTGAGGTCTTTCCAATAATTAATCTGTCTGCAATAGATAAGACCTTAGTGTAAGACCGAAATTGTTAATTTATTCCCTTCATTTGTACAGAAACATTATGCACTACTGTCCGAGTTACTACTATCAGTTATAACTTAAAGACACTATGCTGACGTGCACACAGAGTGAGTAGTTGGAATACCACCCGAGAAATCGCCTATACTGATTATAATTTTGCTTTATTATTTTTTACTTTCTCCGCCAGTCGAGCTGACTATCAGGGTAGAAAAGCTTTCTTTCCTACTGATCGTGCAGCCTACACAGCTGCAATTCGTCTTGATTTCTTCTGCTTGGGACTTAGGCTCTTTATTTCCTGTCCGGCACACCGGATAAACTGGCTGAAGTATTAGGTGGCTGTCCAAATAATATTGCATTCAGACTTAAAATGTTGATAATAACGCCCTTTTGGAACTCCAAGCTTGAGAACTAGCGCGTTTTAACAGTTCTGCTTATAGTGGACTGAAATGTCTTGAAATTCTTTTTCATGTATCATATCAAGGAATTATGATTTTCGCTCCTTATTAATGTCGTAATTTTGCGCATTCTCGTCCCTTTGAAGCAAAGGCATCCTCTAAATAACGTTAATATTTCGTTCCAACCGCACAGGGCACACACTGCGTCTCCATAACAAATCACTCATGGAGCTGAGCCCTTCTTGAGAAGCTGCCAATTGTGCAGCTATCCAAGAACTTCTCAGCATTTTATGGAACCCGAAGGTTCATTACCGTGTTCACAAGAGCCTTCCAACGGTCCCTATACTGAGCCAGGTCAAGTCAATCCATATCATCCCATCCTATTTCTCTGAGACCCATTTTAATATTGTTCACCAACCTACATCTTGGTCTTCCCAGTGGTCTCCTTCATTCCGGTTTTCCCACCAATATCCTATGTGTATTTTTCCTCTCCCCCATTCGTTCTACGTGCCATGTCCACCTCATCCTTCTTGACTTGATTATTTTAATTATACTTCTTTGGCTTGTTCTTGGATCCTGGAGATGGGAGCTATATTTTCCTCAAAACGCCGGATGTTTTTCAGCTGACTACATGGTGTTATATGCCAGAAGATAGTATGGATTATATATCCGTTGCTAGGCAACGACCGTGAAACAAATAACGAGACACCAGCCGTTGCTAGACAGTAGATTCTTAATAAGCAATTATTGAACTGCAACAGAGGAATTGAGGTTTCTACGCAATCCGTGTCGAGAAGTTATAACCACGAAATTTGGTTGAGAGTTCGGTTAGTCAGTCTCTGAAGAGAAGAATAGGAGGTTGGTGTGAGATAGCCGCCATCCTGGGAGTTATTCAGAGAACTGCACTTCAGTCGTGAGCCGTTGCTGCTAGAAGCTGGTAACTGAGGCATGGGGGTATTTCGGTAACCCAGAGTAAGGGTACATCTTCCGTTTGAAGCCGTTACCAGGCAACGGCAAGTGAAGACTCAATAAACTGAGGACACTACTCTGTGTGTCAGAGTAACTTGTAAAGTGTAGTCACGAGTTGTACGTATAAATGGTCAGTAAATAGTCAAGAAACCAAACCCCGTCTATAGTCACTCCATACACTGCTGGGCAACAGCTTGGTAAACACATTCCCACAATACACGTGCACGCAACAATAGGACGTCTATTGTTAGGTAACGGATCAGTAAATACACATCCATAATAATAGATGGTGGCGTTTTCCGTGGGGTGCGCCTCGAGGCTATATATCGAGGATTTAAATCGGCTAGTGGAATTGGGTCAAGTTCTGGACGACAGTCGGAGATGATTGAGAAAAAATAGGCAGAAAGGAATTAGACTGTACAAGACGGCTTCACGTGTGATTTGAGGTTACAGTGAGACTGGGACAAATGCGTTGCTTGGACACGACTAGTGAAGACTTAGAATCCTAATGTATGTGAAACGGTGAACTGAAAGTGTTTAGAATAGCGATAGTCTCTTATTGCCTGTAGTCCCGAACTGTATGGATATATAAGGTGAAATAAATCCAATCATCCAATCCAAAACCCGTCTTATAAGTCCCCCTATGCGTGACAATATAAATCTTCAACCTATATTAAGTTCTCGCTTCGGTGAGTGGCAAGAATACAGTCTTCTATAATGTTGCGTCATATAGTTTGGTAGACAGAAACGTTTCGCAGTAACCTGCTGCCTTCGTTTTCGGCTTGGAAGATAGAGGCTGCAGGTACCTCTTAAACGACGGTGGGCATCTACCAAAGCACGGCGTCATAACTCACAAGATCATGATGTTCTTGGAGTTATATTTTGTGGTCTTCCACTTTTGCCCTAGGTTTGATTTGACATTGGTGATGTTGTGTGAGGCCTGTATTGATTCGTGCGGAATCGCATACTCAGCGGCTGCAGTACACACGGAATCCTGACACAGCACGTCACCTTACGTGCAGTCTCTCAGATTGCCTACTGCGCACGCTGTGTACAGCGTGCGGTATCTGTCCCTAAAATGGAAAAGTTTCTCTGCGTTCAACACTGAAATAGTGGTCACTGCTTTTCAAGTTTTGACTCCAGTAATTCCACTCATGTAAATCACTAAATGGCTACCTCAAAATACAATCAAAAAGGCAGTTTAAAGAGGTTTATGAGTCTATAATTTGTAACACAATCTTTGGGATTATGTTGATACAGTAGAATGATCAGCACTTACCTCCGCAAATCATTGACGTCAGAATATTAATGATGGTAAATTATTTAATTATTTAGAATTAGATTTAATTTATATCAGATTTGAGGTTTTCAGGGCGATGACTATGAAGAATGCCGTCTTCTGGGTTGTAGCGCCGTGTAGATCTTGTGTGAACTGATGTTTCGGAGAAACATATCACCTCCATATTCAGGGTATAAAAGCAGCGAGTGAGGAGGAACAATCGTGAGCAGGTGGCTACCCTAAAGATGGAGGTGATATGTTCTTCCGAAACGTCGGTTCACACAAGATTTATATGGCTCCATATCCCAAAAGAATGTATTCTTCAGATTTAATTTAAATTGCTCGAATATTTTAAAATATTTTACGTAAATTATGTAATTTTCGTTTTAGTACTGGTTGTTCCTGAACATGACAAGTTAAACCCGAAACATGTTGGACTGTAAGACTATGTTATCATCAAATATTTGATAAGCTGGAAGGAAAATTCCTGCTTATATTAACATCCTAAATTCTGACAAAATTGTTTGCCAGTAAGGATCATTCTGAACTGATCTTGCTAACGATGAATCACTTTATTGCTTATTGTCGAAAACTTCTTCAGACAAGAATACCCGTTAGAAAAGTATGAAACAGAACGTTAGCACAACATATTCTGAAATTCCGAGAAGTACAATCAGCGTACAATTTTAAGATTCGAGAGTATACGGTGGTGAAATTTCGTAATGTGATATTCTGTGTTAGGGCACCGTTTTGTACAGTACCATAACGAACGCAGTGTTACAATGCAGAACACCAAATTGAACATGTCCGTTTGTTTCCTGTATAACCTCAGCTTCATTGCGACACTTCTGAGAAAATTATCTGTGAAATTGTTAAAATTATTTTAATTGGTTTATTGTGTATACGTAATTATCATATTAGTAAATTTCTATTAAATGAAATCGGGGTGTTTATTGCAAGCGGCGGTGTAAGGTCCTTTAGAACATCTGTGAACGTAATTTTCAACATGAATTTTCATGGAGTCTATATTTTCACCCTGTTTCAATAGATTATGAAAGCGTAGATCCATAATCTTTGCTCCAAATAATTCAATCTTGTGTTATTCATAATTGTTGGAAAATTTACCATTGTTTTATTTTTCCATTGTACCTTCAACGATACCCCCTTTAGATTTTCATGTAGGAAACATTACTATGATTTGTATTACAAAACCTATGTCCATGAGATTCACGGGGGCATATTTTCAGTTAAATTTATTATTAGTGGATAATTTTACCGCTTTAGTAGTCTTGTCTGCTTCCTGCAGGATCCTCTGTTATTGGTCAAGGGATCAAGGGATGTGTGTAACCTGAACAGAAAACAGAAATTTGGCTAGTTATTTAGTGAGTTAATTATTCAATTAGAAATATATACGTCGTCAGAGGGTAAAGCATTGCAACTACGAACTTGTCAGACGAATATTCCGAGTCTGTTCAAGTTGAAGGCCTTGTGAAGTTGTGTAGCTTGAGGCGCCTAAAGACAAGGGAGTAATTTGCAAATAGCCTACCCCACAGCTTTCAGCTTCTACCCACACTTCGCTCTTCAGTGAACTAATGTTAATTTCACTGGCAATTCTGAATAGGGCCTAGACTAATCAGAGAACAACGAAGTAATTACTATTCCGACTGGCCAGAACTTGCCTCGGAATAGTGAGAAAGTGCTATAACCTAAACTTAATTTTAAGTAATTGTACGTGAGCAGAAAATAACGAAAACATTAAAAATGAACAGATTTCCAGTTCATAAGAATTGAGGTTTTCACGGCGGTGACTATGAAGAAAACAGTCTTCTTGGATGTGGCGCCGTGTAGATATTGTGTTAACCGACGTTTCGGAGGAACGTATCGCCTCCATCTTCAGGTTAGAAGAAAAAAGAAGAAAATCCGCAAACGAAGAACCAGCGTGAGCAGGTACCAATAGACTATAGTCATTCTCGACTTTAGTCTATTAGCACCTGCACACGCTGGTTCTTCGTTTGCGGATTTTCTTCTTTTTTCTTCTAACCTGAAGATGGAGGCGATACGTTCCTCTGAAACGTCGGTTAACACAATATCTACACGGCTTCACATCCCAGAAGACTTTTTCTTCAGATTTCCAGTAATTAAAAAATCGAAATTAATTTTATGAAAGTAAGAAACTCGACTGAATTTGAGTAACATTTAATGTTATATTTTAGCGTCCTGTTGCACTGATTCAAGTCCATGATTTATTTCACCGTCTTCTAGTGCATACACTTATCTACTTCACTCCTCTCACTCGCACTACATGTTTCGGCACAAAAGTGCCATCCTCAGGTGCTTATTTGCTTAACGTTAAACTAGTTCATTACATGCCTTGTCTTCATGTTAAAATAATTAAAATATGGAAGGTGTACTTGTGAAATTAAATCCAGGATTGCCATGGCAAAAGCTGCATTTACCAAGAAGAAGAATCTTTTTACCAGCAAATTGGACTTAAATTTGAGGAAGAAACTAGTGAAATGCTACATTTGGAGCATAGCTCTGTATGGGGCTGAAACATGGACACTTAGGGCAGTAGATCAGAAACATCTGGAAAGTTTCGAAATGTGGTGTTGGAGAAGAATGGAGAAGATCAGTTGGACCGATTATGTGAGAAATGAAGAAGTGTTAATTAGAGTCAGTGAGCAGAGGAATATCCTACATGAAATAAGAAAACGGAAGGCTAATTGGATTGGTCATGTTTTACGCAGAAACTGCCTTCTAAAAGAAGCTATCGAAGGAAAGATAGATGGGCGGATAGAAGTGACAAGAAGACGAGGAAGAAGACGTAAGAAGATGCTGGATGACCTTGGGGACAGAAGAGGATACTGTCATTTGAAGGAGAAAGCTCTAGATCGCATTAAGTGGAGGAATTGTTTTGAAAGAGACTGTGGACCTGTCGTCTTGACAGATTACTGATGATGATGATGATATTGATAAATGTTAAAAATTAAATATTAAAATATAAAATTGTTCAGGATTTTTCCTACGTCGTATTCACCACTCAAGTAACGTTTATCCTCTTCTGTTGGAGCACTCTTTCTATTTTCATGTGTTTATTGTGCTTTTTGTTGTGTCTTGCTCCTGTGACTACGTGTGACCTCTGCTGGGCCTGCTGGGTAAGTAACACTTACTGGAACCGACTTCAGTTTTCTTGCGTCTTACCTCTGTCTAAAAATAAAGATTAAATTACAAACTCTGTCATTTGTAATTTTTTTTTGGGGGGGGGACTTGGTCCATCGTATCAGAGGAAGATATTTTTGTACAGATTGCCGAGGAGAGAGAAAGCGACAAAATCCTGGAGTAATATATTGTCACGTGTTGGGTAGGTCACGCAACAAATAACTTCACGCCGTCTTGGATATAGCGAATTTATTGAACACTCGCTCTCACAGTCACACAATTTACAATCTCGCAATTACTGCCATCGGCAGTATCACAAATACTTCTCCTGCTGTAGACACTGCCATTCACTCGATACAAACCGGCTCGGCGACTGCTAGATTGAAACTGACAGGTTACTCTCTCTCTAGTAACTGTTTCACGAAACACACACACTACTGAATCGTGTTCGCTGCTCCTTATTTAGCCCCGGCAACACAGAAAACAGTTACGTGATAGGTACCACTGTTGCCTGACGCCGTGTTTACAAGTGTTGCTAGCAACGCTGTTGGAAGTTGTTTAGGGCTGGATAGTAACAACTGTATTCCTTGTTACGTCACCGTGGCAGTGGTTGCCTGGCGCAGCCGCTCCTCTGTAACGTCACCACGGGGGGAGGGGGCGCCCACTGAGCGTCGCGTACTGGTGGAAGGAGTGGGGGTACGTGACGTCACTCGCGACACCACAGAGTTCACGCGACCCCTACTTCCTGTTGCGCCATCCAAGTCACAATATATATATTGTGACATGTTGACCCCTACCTCCCCAGCGGTACGTGGCGGTAAGGTAACGCTCGCGTTCTTACGGTAATAGGCGAGTTCCCGCCCCGCCACTCCCCTCCGCGGTGACGTCACCGAGGGATATCGCGGTCGCTAGGCAACGCGAGTCAACAGCGGCGACGTTACGATAGTAACAGCGGTTACCTCCGCTAGCGTTACATAGCAACACAGCGCCAGGCAAAAAGGGTGCCTATTACGCGGCCGTTTTCCGTATGGTCCGATCGAGGCTACATGAGGCGCAGCGAAGGCTATTCACAGTGTTGTTGTACTGAGTTGTACTGTGACAGCCGCCGAGTCGAGACGTAGAGTCAGCCAGTCAGTTGTATTCTGGCATTTGGAGTGTACTAATTGTGATACTGCAGATAGCAGTAATCGTCAGATTGTAATTTGGGTGATTGTAAGAGCGAGTGTGAAATAAAATTCGCTACATCAAATACATCGTGAACTTATTTGTCGCGATATACGCCCGATACGCGACAACTGGTGTCAGAAGTGGGATCAGTAACCAAAAACACGTTACAATATATATATAGAGAGAGAGAGAGCGAGAACTTTATAATATGCACTCTTCGCCAGATGTCATTAGAGTCATCAAAACAAAGAAGTTATGATGTACGTAGAATGTAGCACGTATGGAGTATGTGATCATTGCATGGACAATTTTGATTCAGAACCTGAAGAAAGGAAGCAACTTTGAAGAGTCGGGCTTAGATAAAAGGATAATATTAAAAACTCTCTCATAGAAATGGACTCAGAGGATATGGACATGATTTGTCAAGACTCAGAGCAATATCAGGCTCTTGTAAAAAAGATAATAATATTGTGAATTTCATAAACGTCGGGAAATATCTTGAATATACGAGTTTCATGAAATGGGACTCTTCCCCATGAAGTTAGTTTGCAAGGCCGAAGAGCATCGCCCTTTTTCTGAAATACATATATATTGTGACGTGAATGGCGCAACGGGAAGTAGAGGTCATGTGAACTCTGCGGTCTCACGAGTGACGTCACATACCCCCACCCCTTCCATTATCACGCAACGCTCGGTAAACACCCCCTCCCCCGCGCTGACGTAACAAGGGATACCGCGGTTACTACACAGCAGTAAACAACTCTTGACAGTGTTGCTAGGCAACTTGTAAACACGGCGTGACGCAACAGCGGTACCTATCACGTAACAGTTTTCTGTGTTGTCCATGCTGAGCCTAAATGAGGAGCAGCGAACACTATTCAGTAGTGAGTGAGGATTTAGCCCGTTACTAGTGAGTAACGATTAACCAGTCAGTTGAGTTGTATCAGTCGCCGAGTCGGGTTGTATCGAGTGCATGGCAGTGACTACAGGAGAAGTATTTGTGTTACTGCCGAGGGCAGTAATTGTGAGATTGTAAATTGTGTAATTATAAGAGCGAATGTTCAATAAATTCGCTATATCAAATAAGGCGTGAAGTTACTTGTTGCGTGACATATACCCAACACGTGACAATATCATATAACTTTGAAAGACGAGAGAGAGAATGCGGGAGACGTAACAATCACACGGCCTGGTACGTCAGTTTCTAACATGGAAGTCATCCGAGGCCTGAGTAGTGGCCCTTATCCTGTGTGCTCTCTTTCTTCTGTTTCTCTTTGCTCCTTCGGACCTGACGCATTACAAGAGAGCTTCGAATTCACTCAGTACTCTTTTCGATGTGAACGCTAATCACTCCTGTTAAAGCAATGTGTTCGTATTACTGCAGACGTTTTGTATGCGATGCAAATTCTCATTCCCAATAGTTTCTAATTATTCTAGTAACACTTAGTAACTGAATTTTTGTGTTGTTTCTTGTTTGAGTTTTAGGAAATGTGTTATTAACAAGGGAAATGACCGCAATCCTGGCGAAGAATGAAAATGTCTCTTGAACAGTGAAACGTGAAAAGGTCTTGAAGACCGAAATTTGGTTTTTGTGTAGGACGTACCAACTCAAAGTCACTATAACAAATATATCAAATGACAATATATATATTAAATACTAAATGCGAATACAATGTAAGTCCCTGGAGGTAATAGGCCTCCGGCAATCAACCAATCAAAATCGTATAGACCAGGAGAAGAGTGAATCGACTGAACAGTTCAAGCTCTCACAACAGAAGGGCATACTCTCGTTGGACCTCAGGCGTCCGGAACCAGGAAGTGGAACAGTGGAAGGGGGAAGGTAGTAAAAGGGGGGGGGGGACTCCCTCTGACGTAACGCAGACACGGCGTTACAACAGGAAAATTTCTTAACTCCTTCTCAATGTATATACAACTGAACGTCGATTAATGACTGCATGAATGAATTACTCTCTGGCAAATGATTGTCAATGAAGAGATTACATTCAACTGATAATTACTGCATGTAACGCTACATTTAACATTGCAATCTGACACACAACGAAGTCAGACACAGAAACGCGAAAAATGGATAAACCCATGAAATAAAGAAAACCAGACCGGGGAAACATAGAAATAAACAGTACAGAACATCACAACAACCAGTTCCGAATTGCGCGGCTGCTCTATAAGGAATCCAAATGCGAGTACAAACAAATTAGACCACACTCTAAGCAACACTCTTGGATAACTACATATTATAGCGTTATAATTGAAATAATGGGCACCAACATGTATAGTATTTAAGCGCGACATAACTAGCAACATTTTAATTCGTTATTTAAGTGTATTTTATAAATTAAAAATTTATTCTCTTTATATTGTTATTTTATATACGTACATCTCTAGGCATCCAAAAATCAGTCCATGGCCTGAGTCCGCAAGCGAACTATGCCGACCGAGCGACCGCCGCTTGTCGGCGAAGTTAGTGCCAACTTTAACGGATTGAAGGTCTCGCGTGGTCAGCGCAACGAATCCCCACGGTCGTTAATTTCGGTTTTTTACACCGTAGCCGCTATTTCCTTGAAATAGCTCCTCACTTATCCCCACGAGGCTGAATGGATCCCGTTCCAGACCCACTACTTCTCAGAGAATCTGGTAGCGCCGAGAATCGAACCCGGGACCTTAGGATCTGTAGCCAGGAACTCTGACCACTAGACGACAAAGGCGGTCTCTCTAAGCATCCACTTAGTATAAAACTTTTATTCCAGTTTTGATATATTTACAAGAATGGTATCAATTCAGACGAAATGTTGAATGCATTAACTATGTGGAAAGTAAGATAGATTGGTGATAGTTGTTATATTGTGCTATATTAAATCATATAAAACGCAGTTCAATAGTTTGAGAACAGTTGTCAGTGTATACTGCCTGATGATGGCCACCTGCTCCTGCTGGTTCCTCTCTCGCCGATTTTTCTTTTTCCTACTACCCTGAAGATGGAAGCGAAACGTTCCTCCGAAACGTCTGTTTATACAGTACCTACACAGAGCCCTATCCAAGAAGACAGCATTCTTCTTAGAATTTCCCATGAAAACTAAAAAAGAAAAGCAAAAAGGTTAATATTTTGCATCTGGCCAACTTATGACTAAGAAGCAGGTGGAAACTACAAAAGGCTCTTAAAATATTCGACGCTAGTGTAGAAGTCCATTGCGAGAAAAAAAAATCTGCTATAATTCCGTACGCTTTGAAAATTTGCATTTAACGGAGATATGATGATGCACAAGAAAGTTCTGACCTGGAGTGAGATAGGACACAAATTCGTGTTTTCGACAAGGCTGTCACAACCGCGAACGCGGAGGCAGACTTGTAGCAGCTATTAACTCAATTGACTCAGACTGCAGTGGCACTAGACAAAGCGGACAGTTAGTGGCTGGGATGCCAGACTCCAGAGCTCTTTGCAGTATGAGACTGGCCACTCTAGACGTGCCAGCCACTTACAGATGAGGAGTTAAGCATCACATAAGTTTGCGTAATCGTCACACATAAATTATCTAGCATTTCAGAATGCAAATAAGGGGAAAGAGTGGGAGGAGTGGGGTGAGTTGTGGAAGAGAAGGGGTCTTCAGAATGTAGATGGGCTGCCAGCCATCCTCCAGTTATAAATAACATGAAGAGAGTAGGAGCAGTTCAGAGCTGCAGACAAATTGCTTGCTTGTTTCTATCCTTACTCCTACCCCCTCTGCCCCTTTACCCACTTTCATTTTAATTGTGGATTAAAAAGATCTTCTGAATTACTTTTCCTTTAAGATACACCTAATGAGTTCTTCCGCTGGAACTCGTCTGCCTTCTACGTATATCAAAGAATGGAACTCAGTTCACTATATTTCGCAGCCATATTTAAGTCTTCTGAATTGATGAAATATCTCTTATTCTTTGTATCAAAGAAATAAAGACCACTGAGGTCAAATGCAGTTCGCATGTAATGTGACTTTATACAGAACTTAAGTTCTGCTTCATAATAAACCTGTGAAGCCAGTGGCACTGGGCTTTAGATCCAGTTATGACGTCATGACAATCTCGGTTCTTAAATTTGTTCATTATTATCATATTGATGTCAATATTATTTGGACCTGGGATCTCAGTCTTTTGCTAAGTTTCCTTTCGACCTTCTGTCTGTAGAGCAACCCCCTTTCTCCAAATGCTCGTTATACAGAAAAGCGAAATATATAAAACGTGTTTCTTCTTCCGGACAAATGCCCACGGGGAGATTATTGATATTGTATTGCTTCGATAATTAGACATAGGGGTGTCTAAAAGAAGTACTCCAGATACACATATTACCCTTTTTCTCCTAAACTGTGCATCATTAAAAGGGTAAAATATAAAATTATCCCTGTGTTTAACTAACTAAGCACTTTAATTGTTTCTTGCATCCTGTTGTGTATTTAATCAATATTAGAGTCAATTTTACCGACCACACAACATATTTTTATTATTATTACACTACATGTTTTGACCTCAAGAGGTCATCCTCAGGTGTACGAACACAGCTGTATAATTNATTAAGCACTACCACATGAAGGCGTGTAGGGCAGTGGATGTATTTTATTTTCCTTGGCACTACAGCCCCAGTGGGCCTAGGCCTACCTCCATGAACTTCTCCGTTCACTTCGGTTTTTCTAGATCTTACACATTCTGTAGGACTCCTTGGGCGGGTGATCAGCTCGTCGCAAGGCCTCTACCTGTCGCTTTACCCCCCGGGGATAGAGTCCCCAGTACCCATTGGACCGGAGGCTGGGTGGGCGCCAGAACCGGTCTGGACGCTGTGGAGAAGAGAAAATTCTTGACCCTACCGGGACTCGAATTCCCACCTCTCAGTTGTTCAGCCGTAGGCAGTCGCTCTACCGCGTACGCTAGTTCGGCTTCTTCATAAAGAAAAGAGAATGTAAGGAATGTTCCTCCAGTTGAAACAGGCATTGCTATAAAGAGGGCGATTAAAAACGCACGCGCTGTTACATTACAGACTTGATGGTCGCCAGTAAGGAAGCCGGTTAGACCAATCTGCATAAAGTAAACTGATTTTTACACTCATTGGAAAAATAATTGACATTTGTCTCGAAGAGGCAAAGGGGCCCAAAAGAGTAGTGTGACATACCTTTTAGATGTCTCTCACGTGATGGATTGTTTTACCTTTGTAATGTTTAGGAAAGTTCCATTCTACGTGCAGTATTATCATTCGTGTAACTCTCGAAATTTGCTGTGACTAGTCTGGTGAAAGAACTGAAGCTTATGATAAGCTTAGACGCCTCGCCACATTTCCAGCACAGTGCTAGATGACATAAAGTCAGATTCTGAGAATCGGTGTCGGCTGCTCGCATATCTGTGATGAGGGGGGGGGGCTCAGGCTGCTAGACATAGCTCATAAATCTCGAGACGTTGTGTTGGATGCAGAATATATGAAGCTCCAAATCATCTTACTTATATTTTTATTTCAAGGCTTCACAGGCATATCTTCCTGCAATGTAAGAGAGACAGAGACAAGACAAAGAGGCAATTTAGTGAGATATATGTCATAGATCTTGAATCCGCAAGACAACTCCCGGCACTACAAGATTTTCTGAGAAGTAGTGGGTCTGGAACTGGGTCCACTCAGCCTCGTGAGCATAATTGAGGAGCTATTTCAAGGAAATAGCGGCTCCGGTCTAGAAAACCGAAATTAACGGCCGTGGGGATTCGTTGCGCTGACCATGTGACACCGTCTTTCCGCTAAAGTTGGCGGTAACTTCGCCGACAAGCGGCGGTCGCTCGGTCGGTGGGTATATCATAGCTCAGTCGAGAATATTTAGAATTACTGACACAAGATTTACTGCCGCCTCAAATTGCATAGTAACCCATAAGAAGGTGGTTGTAAGTTATGTATTTTTTCGTAACTTTCGTTGTAGCATAGACATTAGAGTAAACATACATACAGAATCAACAATAGAGATTATATTGGTGGAAGTTATATCCTAATATCTACCAGCAAACAAATACGAAGTTTTCGCTTTCATGTCTCTTAAGACAGAGATAACGTAGATGAATTACAACAACAAAAAAATGGAGCTGAATTCCCGGTTGAAAACTTATCCATGGACAGGGTTTCTCTCAACTACTTGTATCCGTCGTTACTTAGTAATAAACTACCTTCGAGACACTGGGTATTCCTTATGTAGTCTACAGTTACTGAGATGGTCAAGAAATTCCCTGTTCCTACGGAACCTGAAGATTCTTCATCACGTTAGAAACAGCCAATCGGCTCTGGGATATTTCATTCCAATTAACATATCATTGTTGACTTATCAAACGTCTATGGTCCCCATCGGCCCCATAGGCTCCATGTCCCTTTCCTATCCGTAGTCCTAGTTGTCACTTCTCTTTTCCCAATTCATCTTGTACATAATCAGTAATATTCCCTCATTACTTCACATTTGCCCTGAAGATGGAAGCAGAATGTTCCTCCGAAATGATAGTAACAACCAACTAAACTACGCGGCATCAAACCCGAATACTATAACATTTATTTTCATTTCGTTGATTTTAATATTATCCTCTGATTGAATACTAGATATTCCGTTGAGGTGCCCCTGTCGTAATGGTATTTCTCATCTACTCTTAGAGAGCCCAAGTGGACTGTCTTTCTTTTATAATATACGTTCGTGATGCTACATTTGTTCTTGTGTTTGGTATATCATGCTGTTTCTTAATTCGAGGTTTTATAATCAAAATATGGTATTTTATCTACTCCCAGATATTCCAGATGGTTTCTGCTTTCGGATTTTCCGGTATCTGAGGTGGCCTCTTGCTTTGAGTTCACCAAGTACATGCATCCGGGGATCTCGACTGTCATGTCCATTAGTATTTTACATTTGCATGCTGTACGTGTTTTCGTTTTAGTATATGGCGCTGATCCATATGTTAAGATCCGAGTCACTTTGTAAGAATTGTTGACTTGCAAGAATGGTGGAGCTATGCCTCCATCTCTCTGTACGTATTCATGACGTGGTGCTTAATTAATTACGCCCAGGGCTAATTATAAATTTACTTCGTCTTCAACGGCGAGGTTCTCTAGTCTTAACCATCAACGCTTTAAAAATGGAGGCGCGCCGCTATCCGCCACTGCTAGTTCAGAATATTCTGGGCCCGTCTGCTCCCTCAGGAACCTGGGAACGCGCATGCCATGATGATAAATAACTCACTTAATATGGCCACTCTTCTCTGGCAGCCATTTTCCCACGAAATGTCCATGCTTATCTTTCCCCGCCATGAGGTATGGAGTAGGTCAGATGAGGAGACCTGGTGTCACAGCTCAGCCCCCGACACGTCCCCGGACATGGTGGGAACATGTTTGTCATCCTCAGCTGAAATTATGCTACATTACATCTGTACTTAAAAAGTTAAAGTTATGCCTATGCTTAATTAATTGAGCACTACGCCATGAAGACGTATGGGGGAGTGGAGGTATAGCTCTACAAATTACACACCTGATGGGAGAGGTGATGTACCTCGACAGTGTGGTGCATCAGAACGTCAGAATATCATAGTTCATTGCCGCTGATACTGTATTTTAGACTCGGACTTGGCCCTGTTAGAACGAATGAAGTTTTAGATCCACTTGGAAAAACTGACTGAACCCAAATTCAAAAGTTTATTTCAATGCAAGTAGTTGCATACCGTTATGTTAAGTGGATGTAAAGCTATGTTGAATGCTCAGTAAGAAAACAAATGTTTGTTTGTAATCATTCAGAAAGTTACATAAAATAAGAGGACAAACGCAGTAACAGTGAAATCTGTCTATTAAAATATTCCGACTGTGAAAAGATATGCAGGGGACCAAATTGTCCAGGGTCTTAAAATTAAATATAAAGTATTGTCGCGTATCGGGCGTATATCGCGACAAATAACTTCTCGATGTATTTGATGTAGCGAATTTTATTTCACATTCGCACTTACAGTCACTCAAATTACAGATTTACGATTACTGCTATCTGCAGTATCACAATTAGTACACTCCAAATGCCAGAATACAACTGACTAGTTGCTGGCTAACTCGGCGGTAGCTCCAGGACTCACTGACTGACTCAGTACAACTGACTCGGCGACTGTTACAGTACAACTGACTGTGAATAGCCTTCGCTTCTCCCTATGTAGCCTCGATCGGATAATACGGCCACGTAATAGGCACCCTTGTTGCTAGCCACGCTGTCCGGTTACGTCACCGCTGTTGATTCGCCTTGCATAGTTACCCGGTTACGGGGCTCGGCTATCTTCGGCTCCGCTCGGCTCTCTTCGGCTCCGCTCGTGACGTCACCGCGCATGGCTGCCAGGATGCGGGGTGATTACTCGCCTATTACGCGAGCGTTACGTTACCGCTGAGGGGTGGGAGGGGAGCGCTGACTCACCCGCCGCGTCACTGCTGGTGTGGGGGGGGGCTCTGCTTTGCGCAACATGTCACAGTATATATCAGTGAGTTTATAAATCAAAAATATAATTCCGACTTTTCACAGCATTCTCTTGAAACGGGCGATGCATGTGTCAAACAGAGACAAATTCTCAGTTTTTGAAACAATCCCACATTTATAGTAGAGTAAAAGGAAATATATGTAAACGACACAGAGGTGGCTACAACCCCATCTTTGACATCTATTTAGGAAACAAACCGCGCAGTCGAACAACACAGTACTTTAATCCGCAGCTAGCCTGCAGTCAGTCCTCGAGCACCATTTCATCAACACCGCCATTACAAGACAACAAAATAGAGCAACACATCACTTCAGCCTGCAGCAAGCTCATAGCCAACTCTCAAGTACCACATCATTAACATCTCAGTAAATGTCCTCTAATTGTAGTCAACTCTGTAGAAAGTCACCACTTACCTCCTTAGTTGTACGTGTACATATTTGGCTTGTTCTTACAGAGAAAAACACTCACTTACTGAATATAAAATCATTACTCCACTGTGTCGCCTCTTCAATTTCACGCAGTCAATCCCCACAGACACCTTACCTCTTAGCACTAGATAACTGCCTCAGCTTGCAAGCAACAACAAATAACATATTCTGTCTGCACGTTCTATTGAATAAGGTCCGATTATTGGGTAAGATTGGCGCCGGACATGTTGCCTTTCGGATTATCACAAACAACGTTTCTCTTTCACGGAGCTTTCAACATATATATGAAATGTTTTTATTGCGCCCCTTGAATGCCATGCACTTGCCATAAATATAATCTTGAGAGGACACGCGATTAAAGATTTTTATGTACATGTATTATTTTATTTCAGAAACCATATGTAATTACCAGGGCCCGGATTTTGATGAGCTGAAAATATTTAAAAAATTACGGAAAAAATCCAGAAAATGACCTAAAATATGACCCAAAAATGTAATATGCAGGGTCCGGATTTTGATGACCTGAAAATATTTAAAAATGACATATAAAATGACCGAAAGAATCCAGAAAAAATGACCTAAAGGAGAAAGAGAAAAACACTTCGCTTCCATGTTATTCACATTTCAGAAAACATATGAAGAAAAATTCCCTAAAATGGCCAAAAATGACAAGAAATACCCTTAAAATAATTACCCCCAAAATGAAAAAATGACCTTAAACCTAAAAATGTCAAAAAATGACCAAAATTACCAATAAAATTTACATTTTCGTAACCAGCAACTCATATCCGATATCTATATATATTAAGAGCATCGCATAGGATACAAGGAAAAAAAAGATGACATGTCATCAAAATCCGGGCCCTGGTTTCTCGCACTAAAGTAAAAACACAGGATAAGAGAGTCTGAGAGAGGGTTATTCGGTAGGAAGTGAGAGGAAACTGGAGAAAGTTGTATAATGAGGAGGTTAATAAGTAATGCTTTCCATCAAATATTTTTAGGGGTTATGACGTCAGTGGGGCATGTAACATGCATGGGAAAGATGAGAAATCTATTCAAAATTATAATCCCAGTTCTGCGGTAGCAGACTGCTCTTGGCACATTTAGACTTAGATGTATGAGTATGAGGGGTGAGCCATAAAACTGGCCCTAGCACTGCGACCTTCAATGGTCTATTGTTCTTTAGACGTAGATGTAAATGTAGAAAGGAACTCTTGAAGAAGTAGGGTGTGCTCATGTGGACTGAATTCATATGTCTGAGGAACATGTCTCTTGTGAACACGGTAATGAACCTTTGGGTTTAATAAGAGGTCGGGAATTTGTACACCAGTCGCTCGTCCATAGGTTTTAAAAAATTTGTTCCCCATTGAATTTTTTTTAATTACTTTGGCCTATGCCGATATCAAAACAGACTATTGCCTAAATGTTGATGCAAGAGATGGCAGTCGAACATTTTTCTTTCTTTACGAACTCAAAACTACTTCTAGAAAAAGTGAACCCTTAAAAATTCACAATAAATAACATATATACAACAAAAGTAACAAACTCCGTGGTTTTAGTGCGCAAGCGAACTATACCGACCAAGCGACCACCACTTGTCGGCGAAGTTAGTGCCAACTTTAGAGGATAGAGGGTGTCGCGTGGTCAGCGCAACGAATTCCCACGACCGTTAATTTCTGTTTTCTAGACCGGAGCCGTTATTTCCTTGATATAGCACCTCAATTATCCTCACGAGGCTGAGTGGACCCCGTTCCAGACCCACTACTTCTCAGAAATACTGGTGGTGCTGGGAATCGAACCCGGACCTCTGGATCTGTAACCAAGAACTCTGACCACTAGACCACAGAAGCGGTCTCTTATATACGTTGTAACTTTTGTTTTCAGAAATTGTGTATCAGAAATCAAGAGTTCAAAAATGGGTGTGAACACTAGCTTATTTCTTGTGTGTATGTGTAAGTGCAAGATTGATTTTTTCATGCTTTCTTTGCTGGTTTTCCAACCGCTTACATTTGTTGAAGCAGAATCTCAGGACTCCTATACCACGAATGTGTACACTACATTGGAGGCTAGTAGGCCTGCTTTCATAACGCACTGTTTAGGCTATCAACTTCTGCAACATGGTTTCCTTTGTAAGATTTGAGTTTTTCTCGGCGGTGACTATGAAGAAAGCAGTCTTCTGGGATGTGGCACCGTGTAGATGTTGTGTTAACCGACGTTTCGGAGGAACGTATCGCGTCCATCTTCAGGGTAGAAGGAAAAATAAGAAATCCGGTACAAGCTTGTACCGAAACGTCGGTTAACACCAGATCCCAGAAGACTGCTTTCTTCATTGTTTCCTTTGTTCAGGCTATGGCGTGATATCATGCTCCAAATAATGCACGGTCTTATATTGGTTACGAATTGGGGTTATGTAATACGTGTATATTGGATATTTCTCCATGTTTTTCTTTTGTCTAATAACGATAGCAACCATGCTATGGGTCAGAGTTCCAGTAGAGATATTAAGACTCCCTTAGTAAATTCATAGACAGGCGAGAGTGCCGAAGGGATGACGAAGGATATATATATATATATATGGCTGTCAGTGCGTCATATTTCGTTTCCTTGCCTCGCTTTGTATTGGCCTTAAGATCAACATCTTATTAGCCCTTTCAACGAGAAACAGATCGATGGCCTAATTACTGAGGAAAATAATTGAAGATTTTACTTAAGTAAATGACAGTGCAGGATGTTACGTTTCCTAACAATCCTGGCTGATAACTCTCTTGCTTTCTTCAGTATTTCCGGCCGTATTTCGAAATATTATCCTGCAAAATGTTACTGCAGAATCTTTACAAGTCTCTATTCACTCACAATCATGATCTCTTTTTTATTTCATTTGACGCTGAATAATAATTTGTCTGCAGTCGAAAGAGAGCCGTTACCTAACTTATATTACACAATGATTGCAATTTCTTATACTGTGTGATGATCTTGAAAAGGACAGTCACTCATTTCTTCAGGGAGAGGAACGCAATATATTGCGTTGTGATCAGATATAATACATGAAAGGAAATTCCTTTGGATTTGTGTAACGTTTCAATAGTGAAAGAATTTTCTTATAAAGAATCGCCAGTAAACGAAGAAAATATGTGAGCCAATATGCACGTTCTTCTTTCAGTGTATGCTACAGGACAGTACCTTGTGACGAATTTCTGAAGAAAGACTACGCACTTAAATATCTACTTTCTAATATTACCTTCACGACGTCCATGAAGAACTTTCAAAGGCGGTCAAAATAATATTGTAGCTCTTGGGGGTACAGGGGTTGAACAAAATAATGGAAACACATTTCTTTATTAATATGACGCTAGAAAACCTTTTGACTTCAATACAGCCGCAATTCTATTTCGAATGGACTCGTACAAGTTCTGAACAATGTCTAGCAGAAATTTATACCATTCTTCTTGAAGAATTTCAAATTGCTTTAGAGATGTTGGAGGTGGGAATCTGTTCCTCACTCTAGTTTCCAAAACTGACCTGAGTTGTTCAATGAAGACGCTGAAGTTCACTTTCGTGCTCTTCAAACCATGACTGAACAGTTCCAGCTGTGCGAATGGGGACATTGTCGTCTTGGAAAACTGCATCGTTTTTCAGAAAAAAATATGGATCATGGGATGCACCTCATTACCATGCCTGTCCACATATTCCGATGCAATAATTCGGCCGTGAGGTATAATAATGGGACCAATAGAATACCACGATACTTCTGCCCAAACCATCACAGAACCTCCCCCGTGTTTCGGTATTGGAACCATGCATTCCGGCCTGTAGGCTTCCTTGGGTCTTCTCCAAGGGCAAACGCTTCGTAATACAGAGAACGGCGTGAAGGACGACTCATCTGACCATATCAGGCGCCTTACCAATTGTCTGATGTGCAGGTTTTTATAGTCTTGACACCATCGCATATGCATCTGGGCTTTACTTTCAATAATTAGAGATTTAGCAGCTGCAGCCACCTGCTCACGCTGATTCATCGCTCGCGGATTCTTTATACCCTGAAGATGGAGGCGATACTTTCCGCCGAAACGTTGGTTAATACAATATTTACACGGCGCCGCATCCAAGAAGACGGCTTTTTTCTTATTTTTACTTCTCATTTTTTCACGACTGACTGGCTAACTAACACCATGAAGCTGACCCTTCTTGAGAAGCTGTCAGTTTTGCAGCTACTCAAGAATTTCCCAACATTTTATGGAACCATAAATTTTATTACCATGTTAACAAGAGCCCTCCACTTGACCCTATCCTGAGCCAAGAATCCTTTCAGTTCCGATGCCCTCTAAGATATTTCGTAACATTTTTTTAAGGTGAGGATTTATTACTACCACGTTCAACCCTCATGCTGAAGGACCGTCCCTTCTAAGCTCTTCGCGACTGCTTTATATATGTAGGTGAATAATCTGTATGAATTAATAAAGGAATTAATAGAAAGCTACTTAATTCCGACAATACATGATGGTCTTTAGTAACTTATGAGGAGGGCCCGGATTTTGATGACCTGAAAATATTTAAAAAATGACCGAAAAATCCAGAAAAATGACCTAAAATATGACCCAAAAATGTAATATGCAGGGCCCGGATTTTGATGACATGAAAATATTCAAAAAAGACCTATAAAATTACCGAAAAAATCCAGAAAAATGACCTAACGGAGAAAAGAAAGAACACTTCACTTCCATGTTATTCACATTGCAGAAAACATATGAAGAAAAATTCCCTAAAATGGCCAAAAATGACAAGAAATACCCTTAAAAGTCCAAAAATTTACCCAAAAATTACCCCAGAAACGCAAAAATGACATTAAACCTAAAAATGTAAAAAAAAAGACAGAAAATTACCCATAAAATTTACATTTCTGTAAGCAGCAACTCATATCCGAGATTTATATATTTTGAGCATCGCATAGGATACAAGGAAAAAAAGATAATATATCATCAAAATCCGGGCTCTGCTTATGACATACTTATGTTAATCATAATTTTACTCGCGAGATTATCTGAACTAATGTTTATGTAATTCCCTCCTTTTTCCTAGATTCAGATCCCATGGTCTCTTCATTCAAAAAAAATTCACGAAATATTAAGTGTTCAGATCCTTAGCATGGTTCATTGGTTGGAGATCGGCCCATCGAAAAGTCTCCACAAGACAAACACAAAAACAGAGGGCGTAGATAAACGTCCTTTCCCCTAATAGGATTCGAAACCACGACCCGTAGTTCCAAGCAATCCCAAACTGTACGGCTTTAGACTACGCGACCACTTGAGTGTTCTGTCTTCACAATTTCTGAACTCATCATGAAATGTTCGTGTGTTGAAAGCGCTCCCCTGTACGCTCACTTTGAATAAATTGAGATTGCTTCTTTCTAAGTGCAAGTCCTGCAAACGGCATCCTGAAAGAAAGTGTCTTCACTCCAAAATCTCACAAGACTAAGACATGAATATTTATCAGTCTGAATAGCCGAATTACTTCTATTGGTGATAAGATCCTCGAGTCCCATATTATACTTCCGTTTGCAAATACTGTGCAACGGATTGCCACATTTACCTTGCCCTGTCATTAGGCTTTTGGACTTTTCTTCATATTAATGGAGACGAGTCACTACATGGGCCCATATGACACCATTGGCAACAGGACACGGGTGATCTGTTCTCTTTTGGAGAATAGTATATTTTGGGGTACAACGTCGTAATAACCAGAGCTCTGCTTTCACCCTGCTTTTACGCTGGTTTCTTGCTCGTCTTATTCTTTGATCCCAAAGACTGAGGCGATGTATTCCTCCTAAACGTCTGACTACACGCCGTCATATCCCAGAAAAGGCCGTGCCATAGCTCAGGCTGTTAGTCGCCGGGTTCCCATCGCGGTGGCCCGTGTTCGAACCCAGGTCAGTTCATGTGAGATTTGTGGTGGACAAAGCGGCATTGGGACAGGTTTTCTCCGTGTACTTCGGTTTCTCCTGCCAATTTCCATTCCACTGATTGATCCACATTCATCATCATTGTCTACCATCCGGTGCTGGTACAATAGGCCAGTTAGTGGCCGCAGTACCAAGTGGACTCAGTCTCATCCCGCCCCAAGGAACTAAAAAGAAACCAAAACTATATCCCAGAAAATACTCTTCACAACCATCGCTGGGAGAACGTCAAATCCTACGGTCCTCTTTTGTTTGCCTGCCAATTGTAGCATACAGTTTGCTTTCCTTTGCTCTGAGTTACAATTTACCTTGCCCTAACTCTTATACTTTCTAATCTGTCTCGTAGATAAGTGAGACAAATAGGCATAAAAGAGGCTGTGTCATAACAGAGTCCTGGATCCAATCCCGTTTGTAATATGTAGACATAGTGGCAATGTGACAAGTTTCATTTTTGAACAGAACACTAGAGTTTCCTCTGCAAAATTCCAGTGATATTGCTACAGTTCCATCTACACAGCACTGTACATGGGCAATGGGCATTATCAGGCAGCGGAGCACCTCTGTTCTTAGTCAACAGTGTCTAGTCCTTTGCTTAACCAGACCCGAAGTAAGGAAGCTGGGCTGATTTTCTTGCGTTGGTTCATGTTAAAATGTTTATGACCCTACTTTTTGTCGTACATAATAAATTAGCCTTCATTCCTCAGCCTGTAACAGAAATGAGAACTAAGAATCTTCCTGGGTAGTAAAGGGCGGCCGGTGCGTAGGGTTGAGAAATTTACCGCCATCTGTGAGCCGACTGTTTAAATAATATGGGACCCTCAACGTCCTAGAACCCAATGGACCTCCATGGTCTGTTACAGGGATAATTTTATCTTTACCTCAAATATATTATTTTAATTTTTTTCGTCCACTTTTTCATTCGACGAGCAAGTTTAGAGGTGTAAAATAGTTAACTGTTCACTTTCTTTCCGGATAGTAATTGAAGCGAGAAAACAAGAATAGACAGGACGCAATACGGACATTTGTCCTGGTACTGAAGTTCCCGGAATATGCTGTTAAATAACAATGTTATGTTGGCATACGCAAGCACTGATATTTGTTGTTTTTATTCATTATTAATATAAAAACTCCCTGGTTTTAGTCCGCAAGCGAGCTATACCTACCGAGCGACCGCCGCTTGTCGGCGAAGTTAGTGCCAACTGTAGCTGATAGAGGGTGTCGCTTGGTCAGCGCAACGAATCCCCACGGCCGGTAATTTCGGTTTTCTACACCGGCCATTATTAATATAAAGTTATGAAAAAAAAATTCTATAATTAATTCTAGCGTACTTTTAAAGGTTTTGACAGTATCTGGATATAACAGTTTCACTCCTTCTCTCATTACATCCTGCCACATTTTACTGCACGATTTCTTGTCTGTTTCTTATTTTGTATTCCCCCTTTTCGTATTTCCTCCGGCCAAGGCCGTGACATTCCCTCTCATATTCTCTGTTTCTTGTAGTTTCACAATCCGTTTCACCAGAGAATGACCAACACGTCAGAACACTGTCTTGTTTGAACTCAACTTTGAGGGAATAGCAGAGCATGTTTAGTCCTCCATTTGCCACCAGGCAGCGCAGGCCGGCTCATAATGAGAGGACGAAGAGAGACGAGTTTGATCTTGATTAGAGGCCGCCTGTATACAAGTATACATGGGATTTTGAAAATTTGCTTTACAAAAGTTGAACAGAACCACATGGTTCTGGCAGACTTCAATAGTTCACAATTGTTCGTGCAGTATTACGTTGCCATTTTCATAAATTGCTTCTCTGAAACAAAATGCCAAAATTTTGGAAACTGTGAGTGACTAAAGACACATCAACTGCAACGACTGGAGCCACCTGCTCACGCTGGTTCCTCGCTCGCGGATTTTTATACCCTGAAATGGAGGCGATACGTTCCACCGAAACGTCTTACACAATATCTACACCGCGCCATATCCCAGAAGACATTTTTGAACAAATGTATTCTTGGTTTGGGTGCCGGCAGTTTAATCTACCATCCCCTCTCCAGTTGGGTTTCAATAAACCGTTAAGTTCCTTCTAAGTATACAAAAGAACTTGCTTGAACTTAATTTTATCGTCTTCTTACTGAGACTGTAATACCGTGCAATAGCATTTAAAACTTTTGAAATTATCTGAAAAAAAAGTCCTGTGTTCATGTTCATATTTTTTATTCTAAGAATAGATAGAATTCAGCGATGAATGGAAGGGATTATTACAGACTTCGTGCTGTTGAAGGCAACATTCTTCCAGTCTATATATTTAATGTACTTCCCCTCAACAAGGGCCACACGATTCAGACAATGGAGCATTACCCTTTGCCCTAGCCTATGGGCATTCTTAATTCTCGATAGGAACTGAGACTTTATGCCTACGTCATTATGTAAGAATACATGGAGGTGCATCTGTGTTTTCCTTTGGACTTTATTATTTCTTAAATTAAATGTTTCAGAGCTTCTCGGTTTAACGTTTATCTTTCCAGGTAGGTCCAGATATTTTGCTTGACGCTTGAAAATTAACTTATTCTAATATGATGCTATAATATTCGATACTAAACCAATGAAGCCCTGAAGATCTAGTAAAACAATCGATTCCTATTTATATCCACTGTTCTGGAATGCAAGACAGGTGACAACGCATTTAGATGAATAAGGAGACTGAATTTAATATCATCTGTAATCATCAAGTGTACGGTGTTCTAGGCGTTTAGTGTGGAGAAGGTCTAATGTTTCGAAGGGACCTATGGCCTCCATCTTCGGAGTCGAAGAGTAAGCGAAGCAGGAGACCAACAGAAGCAGGTGGCAAGGCTTTTCGCCTGGTTCTACCTGTCTGTTGCTTGGCTGCTTAATCTTATACCAAGAAGATGAAGGTGATATGCTCCTCCGAAACGTCTGGATGTCTCGTAACCACACGGCTTTACAACCAGTGGACCGCACTCTTCACTCTCATCGCCGTGAGAGCCTCAAATCCAATATCTTGAGTCTTATTTTTCACTGTAACATAATCCGTGTGCTTGAATTTATTAGTTCATGCTTACAAAGGAATGCGGAAGAGAAAATGCATTCTTTCGCCGTTTGCAAATGACTCCTGGTATAACTTGTGACTTATGAAGTGACGAGTCCTTTGATCTCGGCCTCTTTAGTTGGGACAGGGAATTCTGAACCTGTTTCTTCTTGTTACGAGGCCGCTCTTGTACTTCCTGGAGAAAGGACGTGTTGCTCCACTGCCTCGAATTTATCTGTCCTCTCTCTCCTCTTAGTTACTCTTTCTTATCCTCACTGTCCAACCCCCAACGCGATGTTCCAGACGCTCTGCTATAAGAGGTTATGTATCTCACATTTAACTTGTCGACTTCAATAAATGAACGTTTCCGTTTTGTACTTTCTTGGAGCATTGATTTCTTAAGGCGCATGAGCAGCTCTTTCCCTTGTAGGCTTTCGAAGAAAAGTTCGCTACTAATGCCCTTCTGCCTGTCTGTCCTCTATTGAATCACGGTTATAAATATCATATTAAATTCCAGACATTCATATAACTTAATATGAATGTCATTCTACCAGAGGTCGCTAAGCTTGCTTTTGATATGTCTAACGCCATCAATGCCAGCAATTCGACTGTGCAAGCTTAGAGCTGGAAATGAAATTATCGCTCTTCACTGTAGGTTCATGAAACATCGTAAGGCGAGGATCTTAGTAAAAGACATAACGTTCATATTTTAATTTTACATAAGACCGAATTAAGTCCCATATTAGTCTGAGTATTTACGTTCTATGTAAGATTTGAGGCTTTCACGGCGGTGACTATGAAGAAAGCAGTCTTCTGCGATTTGGCACCGTGTATATGTGGTGTTAACCGACGTTTCGGATGAACGTATCGCCTCCATCTTCAGGGTAGAAGGAAAAATATAAGAAATCCGCAAGCGAAGAGTCTGCTTTTACCGGTTCTCACGGTCTCTTCGCTTGCAGATTTCTTATATTTTTCCTTCTACCCTGAAGATGGAGGCGATACGTTCATCCGAAACGTGGGTTAACACCACATATACACGGTGCTAAATACCAGAAGACTGCTTTCTTCATTTACATTCTAGTTAATGAAAACAGAAGATCAAGTATTTGTACTTTTGATAGGCAAAGAAAACAGTTCTTACTATCGTAATATACAATAACAAAATAAAAATTATTCACTTCCTTATATATGCATAACCTATTTATATAAGATTTTGAGGAACGGATGAAGATATGAGAGATTGTATATGTGGAGATAAAACTTTAGTATAATTTTTACATCGAGGGGTATCTAATGTATGCAGTTTTGTTTTGAAGCGGACAGGATAGTTTAACGTCATAAAAATCGGTTAATTTATGTGTCGTTAGTATTAGAAACTCAGACTGGGCAATTCAGTGGATATTCTAAAACCGCAAGTGACGAAAAAACGTTGTATATCTAGTATATTCAAAGAGTTATAGATATTTCTTGAGTTTTTATAGATATATTGTTGTAAACGAGTGCTTGTTAAAGAAATATTGTAGCTTCATATTTATAAATAAGTTTTTTCTGAGTTTGCTTGATGAACGTGAAATAAATAATTTTTTATTTGCCATTATATTTGTACTAAGAGGGGGGAGGGGAAAGCGGTAGCGTAGTTGGTTGAGGCACTATGCTACAAACCGGAAAGTCGCGGGATCGAATCCCGATGAGGTGTTTTTTTTTTCCAATTTACCTAATCCTTCCAGCCGCACTATGGCCTTGGGGTTGACTCAACCTCTAACAGAAAGAGTACCAGGAATATTCTTTGGGGTAAAGGGTGGCCGGCGCGTAAGGCTGACAACCTAACCGCCATCTGTGAGCCGATTATCTACAAAATGTGGGAACCTCAACATCTCACAACCCTATGGGCCTCCACGGCCTGTTACAGGGATAGCTTTACTTTACTTCATTTATACTAAATTTCTTTTCCCTGCTTTTGTGAAGAGTAAAGTGTGTAGTACACTAAGGCACGTAAATTAAGAAAGATAAAATTAGCCCTATATGTTGGCTACAGAACTACTGTCGCCTTTTACTGCAGCGAGATACAGCATTGCTAGTGTGACGCGTGTTTGCTGCTTTTCAGGAGCAACTGTGATGACCGCGTGGCCAGAATATTCAGGCAACATTATGGCCGACCCTATTTTCTGCCGCCCACTGCCGAAAGCAAGAAGTTGGACTGGATCTTCATGGGAAGCCCCGGTTATGGAGCCCACATGCATGTAAGCCCAAAGATTGCTCTTCCTTCATTCAGTTTACTGTTATCTCAGCCACTCAGACAATTTGAGAGTCACTGAATTGGTGGTCTGTAGTTCGAGTCTCGGTCAGGAATTTTGCGGTGTCGACCATAGATTTTTGTGCAGTTCATAAGGCGTAATTTCTGAATATTCGTTTAAATATGTCACCATTGGAGCTGAGGTAACGCATCGGTATGGTGACTGGCTATGAGCTGAACGGTCTCGCTATCGGAGTTCCAGTCCCGGCAGGGGAAATATTTTCTCCTCTCTGCGTCGTTCAAACCGTTTTCGGGGCCCACCAAGCCTCCTCTGCAGTGGGTATCGCGGGTAAAGAGCCGGGGCGTGAAGCTGACAAATCACCTACGGATTGCCGACTGTAAATTCACTCCCCCATAAGTCTTCATGGGTAATGCTTAATTAGTTAAGCCCAGGGGCAGTCCGCGCCATAGGTCAAGCGGTTAGTCGCTGTCTTCCCACTGCGGCGGCCCGGGTTCGATCCCGGGTCTGGTCAAGTGGGATTTGTGGTGGACAAAGTGGCGCTGTGGCAGGTTTTCTCCGAGTACTTCGGTTTCCCCTTCCAATCTTCATTCTACCAATCCTCACAATCACCCTCACCTACCATCTGGGGCTGGTACAATAGGCCAGAAGTGGCCATAGTACAAGGGACTTAGTCCCACCCCACAAGCAATAAAAAGAAATAAGCCCAGGGGCAACTTTACCTTAACATGCCGCCGTTGCTTCCTACCGCTTATCTGCGGTTACCACGATTCACTTCACACTGCTTGCAAAACGCAGTGAAGTAGACCGAGAAGAAATCGAGCATAACTTCACTGAACCTTGGACTAGGATAATTAGATCTCATGCTTCATAACTGTGATATCTAGGATTGGAATTCGGCCCGGAAATCGGATATTCTGACCGAAGTTTAATCAGTTCCTTCAACATATACTGATGTATCATAGGGTAATGTAGTACATTGTAAGTGGCAGGGGGACAATCGTGAAATATATTTCACGAGATTCAAAGAGAATGAGTTGAGGGACTGCATGCAGTGCGGCTCACAGTAAGAGACATTCATATCGGCTTTCAAGAAAGTAAGAATATTAAACGAAGCTGGGACACTGGTACTAAAGCAGTTATCATGGAAAGAGTTCGCAAGAACGTGAACTCAATTGAACTTGTGTTTCGTGTCTTTCTTTTCGTAAGTCTGAAGTCGGCGTTNTTACAAAAGAGTCAGTTTACTATTGAGTATTCAGCATGCCAATAACCTTGCATCAGCTTCTTTAGTCCCAAAGTCAGTACTTTATAAAGGTAAAATTGTTCCTGTGCTCAACGAATTTAAGCACTACACCATGAAGACATATGGGGTAGTGGATATATAAATCCACATTTTCTTGACCTCGGCACTAGCTGGAGGGGAGCGATCAGCTTCACGCTCCTGCCGCTTTACCCTCGGGGAAATAGCCCTCGGTACCCTTTGGATAGGAGGTTGGGTGAACCCCAGAGCCGGTCTGGACGATTTGGAGAAGAGGAAATTCTTGACCCTAATATCGCTATACCCACTGCCCTATCCCGGCTGTGTACAGAATTAAAAAAAAAACAAAAACAGAAAAAGTGTAATACATTACATTATCGCGTGAGCTTAAAATTAACCTGTTTAACAAGAACCTGCGGAAATTTGACTGGTTTACTTAACTATATATTGCGAAACGATCTCTGATCTTACGTGCTGCCTCCTACCGACGTGACAATCAATCACACCTGTGGCACACAATCTGTTGCACGTAATGACGTGGCCATGGATTCTGAAAGAAAATGATATATTCTTGAATGGTTCAATGACCTTAAGCATTCCATATTACGGCCCCTTCTCGCCCAGAACCCCTCCCCCAATTTCTTTGATGGTGGTTCCCCACATGCGCAGAATAATAAATTGATTCAGTCGCTGTATCAAAACGTAAAAGAAAAGAGAGCAAGAATGAGTGGCACAGGGTCTTTTGGTACCGAGGTAATTTCCGCCATCACCGGCCTCACAGACCCAGTGTCGCCTTTGTGTGCAACCTGTGCTTATATAATGGACTTTAGACAGATACGCCTCAAGTTGTGAGATGAAATATTGCGTGCATCACAAGGCAAAGAGTTCTATAAGCTCAGTATTCACTGGATCTGCGTACGAGTAGCGGGCCATTACTTCCTCCGTAGTGTCGAGAGATACTTAGCTCAAACAAAAACAGTTGTTCAAATTTTGTTCAGTATGTCTTGCATGTGATTCTGTATGGGTATGAAACTTGGTCTCTAAGGGCGGCCGCACACCAACTGCGTCAAGACAAGCATCAAGACATGAAACAAAAGACGCAGTCTTGCTTTATTCGTGATTCGTCAGCATGAAGCTGACGTCAGCATCATGATTTAGACCGATGTGCTGTGGCACACTGGCAAGTATCAAGACAAATAAAGGTCAAGACACGATGTCTGCGACATGAAGCAAAGAAAGGAGCACAGTTGAAATGAATGAGATTATGAAACCCGCACGTGTGTGCGCCTGTTAAAAGAATCTCTCAGGTAGACAGTGCCACGGCCGTAATACAGATAGGAGAGCTTCCTAATATGTATCTTACGTTAACACGATAGGTGGGTCACACGGCTGCTGTAGGGGCCCATGACTGAAGTTATTTTATCACCATATTTATAGACCAAAGAAACTGCTTCCCCCGAATCCTCACACTAGCCTCTCTTGGCCATAACCTAAATAGGATGGCTGCGTCATAGCCCAAGCGGTTAGTCGCTGGCTTCCCACCGCGGCGGCCCGGGTTCGATTCCGGGTCTGGGCAAGTGGGATTTGTGGTGGAAAAAGTGGCGCTGGGGCAGGTTTTCTCCGAGTACTTCGGTTTCTCCTGCCAATCTTCATTCCACCAATTGCTCCAGAATCACCCTCACCTATCATCTTGGGCTGGTACAATAGGCCAGAAGTGGCCGCAGTACAAGGGACTTAGTCCCACCCCATTAACAATAAAAAAAACTAAATGGGATACATTTCGATTTCTCCTCCTCCCCCCTTCCCCTCCTTCTTCTTTTCCTATGCGGAGCATAGAGCATCCGTGAAATTCTTCGCTTCACTTCAGTTTCTCAATCTTAGGCAGGACTCCTTGCACGGGGGATCAGCCCGTCGCCAGGTCGATACCTAACACAAACGTAGAATGAACACAAACAGACATCCATGCCTTGAGTTGGATTCGAAGCCATCATTCCAGTGCTCTATCGGGCGATGTCATTTCATGCCTTAGACTGCGCGGCCACTGTGATCAGCACATTCCATCTAGAGACTATAAATTACAGTAATTTCGCCTTTCAATAGATGGTAGACGGTTTAGTTATGAGTTCTATTGAAAGGATTCTGACGATGGTGCATGCTGTACAGAACTCTAAGGTTTATTTTGGACTCTATCCATAGTCTGGTATATATAAGACAAAAAGACAGTCATATGATTGAGACTAGCCCTTTCTAACGGGCCCAACTTAGTAGGTCTATCTTGCCCCATCCACCTGAGGACGGAGACAGATCCAGTCTCCGAAACGTTTTGGTTCTTTTGGCTTATATATACTAGATGATGGATAGAGTCCAAAATAAACCTTAGAGTTCTTTATTTAACACTTGTTTTCGATAAAATTAGGTAAAACTCTTTATCAACTGGTGCACTTTTAGTATTTCAAGAATAAAATTTCTCCTTGAAATTTGCGGGGTAGTTATAATAACCTCCAATGCTGGGATGGATTAAAATATCTGAGCACTTCGCTAATGGTATTTGCCTCCAGTGCCGATCATATGGCGGAAGAAAAATTGAATTTTTCCCGGATTTCATGTTACTGACAGTAACAAGCTAAATCATAAAGGAAGAAATAATTGTACTGTATGATGTTGTTCCTTTCCCGCTCCGAGCGAACAAGGCTTTGAGGCAGATCTCGTTAGTGTTGCCGGATGTAAAGGTTCAGGACCCTGCCCTCACTGTTATTTCCATGCCGCTCTTTTAAACGTGTTTAGAGGCATTTTTAATGATCTTTACAATTTTCTGTGATGTGTAGTGCGTCTGGAACGGGGTCCACTCGGCCTCGTGAAGATAAATGGGGGAGCTATTTCAAGGGAATAGCGGCTCCGGTCTAGAAAACCGAGATTAACGACCGTGGGAATCAGTTGCGCTCACCACGCGACACCCTCTATCCGCAAAAGTTGGCACTAACTTCACCGACAAGCGGCGATTGCTCCGTCGGCATAGTTCGCTTTCGGACTCAAGCTACGGATTTTGTTTTGTTTGTCAAATCAAATAATTCGTTATTGAGCATGATCAGATGTAGGACTATGCAATTGTCATGAAAAGAAAAACAGAAACTAATAAGACCCTGGTTTCTACGTATATCGCGTCCAGAGAGTATGCCCGTGTTGTTACATATGATTGAGTATTTTGGAGCAGTACGAGTATGTTAGGTAACTTAACACAGTAATAATTTGCTGTTATCAAAAGGTAATTGAAGTTAGTTCAATTATGAAATGAACTGAAACATTCTTAAATCAACAACTCTTGGCAGGTAAGGTAAAATAGGGCGAAGTTATCCCCATGCTTAACTAATTAAACACTATACCATGAAGGCGTATGGGGGAGTGGATGTATAGTTCCATATTTTCTTGACCTCGGCACTAGTCGGAGGTGAGTGATCAGCTTCATGTCCCGGCCGCTTTACCCCTAGGGAAAATATCCAGTTACCCCTAGGATAGGAGGCTGGAGGACCGGTCTGGACGAAGTAGAAAAAAGAACATTCTTGATTCTACCGGGACCGAAATCCGATCCCCTCCCGTCACCCAGCCCGTAGCCAGTCGCTGTACCGACTGCGCTATCCCGGCTCCTTGGCACATGCGGAAAGAACATTCATTCAGGCATGTGTTTAGCTTTTGAAATCTCAGCACTTACATGAACATGGGCGCCGTCAGAGAGAAAAATACGCATGTTCACCTTTTCTCCAGAGTATAGGCTGCGAAATTAATATAAAATATTCCGTTCTTGGTGATAATATTCCAATGCATTGTTAATAACGAGGAATAGGCAAATGCGGAATTTTGACGTTTTGTATTAAATTAATGGTCCGAAAGTGGTCAATCAGGTAAACATTTCAAAGGGACATACGTATTGTCCTGTCCACGATACTATTTGTGGGCATTTCTCTGAAAAGAAATAAATAGAAACAGCTGCGTTTTTTTACATAGATATTCGGATTAAGTGTAATACCTAAATTTGTTCCTTGGGAAAATTTCCAGACTAAATTTTTTCAAAAATAAATATTTTTCAAGGCGTTCCATACATATCAGCACGGAGCAGTGTTTGTCCAGCTGCCTTCCTTTCCCCGTGACGAAATTTTCATGATATAAATGGCAAAGCTATCCCTGTAACAGACTGTGAAATCCCATAGGGCTGTAGACGTCGAGGTTCCTACATTTTCTAAAATATCGGCTCAAAGATGGCGGTGAGGTTGTCAGCCTTACGCGCCTGCCATTCTTTACCGTTAGAAAGATTTCTGATACTCATATCTTTTAGAGGCTGAGTCAATTGATCAATTGAAAAATCCAATGTCCTCATCAGGATTCGAAACCGCGATCTTCCGGCTTGTAGCATAGTGCCTCAACCGACTACGCTACCGTGTACCTCTTAAGTAGATATACGAGTAATACCTGTTACAAATAAATATACTGTTTCAACGTTTACAATTCCTTTCAGCAATTTACAATTCCTCTTCTTACAAATATCATGACATCAGATGCTTTCGATGCATTTTGAAAGAAAGTGTGTCAGAATGAACTAGAGATCCATACTGGGAGGTCTTGTTCGCGATGGTTTCGTTCATGCAGTTCTTGAGAAAATGGAAATAAATTATTTCCCTTTCCAGGCGCCTGCGCAATAAAGACATGGGCTTCTTAAGGGCGGCTCATACTCAGTGTCTTCGTATTCTTTGGCCCCTGTCTTCACAGATAGGAGAAGCAAACTTGCAGAGAGAGCGAACGCGATCACGTGTCTAGTACTTCAGTGCTTCGTGTCAGAACCACAAAATGGCTGAGCTCGAAATGGTCATCGTAAAATCTGTTAGATACCTTTCTTTTTCTCTTTTCTATCTCCTCGCTCGTCCTCTCACTTCCCCTTCTCCTTTAACATCAGTTCCTAACGGGAGATAAAACGTTCCTTTATAGCACCTGAACTGCTTGTATCGACGTAGACCTTACCGGAAGAGCGGAATAAGAATGTTCATAGTCGAAACATAACTTATTGCAAGTTCTGCTCTTTGAAAATATCTCTCTTTACTAAGAATGCCGTGTTCTGGAATGTGGCGCCATGTAGATCTTATGCGAACAGACGTTTCGTGGAAACGTATCACCTCCATCTTCAGGGCAGAAAAATCAGGTAGCGAGAATTCAGCTAGAGCAGGTGCCTATAGACCTTCTCCACAGTGTCTAGACCGGCTCTAGGGCTCACCTAGCCTCTTATCTAATAGACACGGGGACGATTCCCCTAGAGGGATAAAACGGCGGGGGCGTGAAACTGACCGCTGCTCTTAACCTAGTGCAGAGGTCAAGAATGTTGGAGATATGCCTTCATAGCATAGGGCTGATTTATCAATTTCATTCATCATTTTACAGACGAAAGGACTCCTTGGACGAGTGATCAGCTCGTCGCAAGGTCCCTACCTAAACACAGGACAAACACAAACACAATAAACACATACACACACCAAACATCCATGGCTTGTGTGGGATTTGAAGCCACGATCCCGGCTTCCGAGCGAGCAAAGACAGTGGATGCCTTAGACCGCTTGGCTACAGTGACCGGCTTACTATCCATTGAATTCACAAATTTTCTACGACTGACATAAACTCGTTTAAATGGCAATGCCAGATCTAGAAACTCAGGCACTGCGTCCTAGTCCTGCGTGAAAACACACCAGACAAAAAAAATATATTTCCAGGGAATTGGTTGTATTGTAACAGAGAGAAGAAAATTTGCCATAGGCCAAATTACATACCTCCACTCTTTGATTAACAGCAGTACGATTCACAGTATCAGCTGTGGAAGGCAAAAGCGAATTTGGGCTTAGGGGGTAGATATGAAATTTAAATTTTCAGTATTCGTGTAATCTCTTATTCAATATTAAGTTAAAACACCTGGATTGTATTGGGTTTTCGGACTTTATAAATCGTCCTGGTTTTAAGATAACTAAGAAAAACACGACGTTTCGGAAACTGGATCTGTTTCCGACCTCACGGGAGGGAAAACACCTATTCTGTTGGGTCCCTTAGAAAGAGCTAGCCTCAATCACTGGACCTGAGAACGGAAACAGATTCAGTTTCCGAAACGTCATGTTTTTCTTAGTTATCGTAAAACTAGGACGATGGATAAAGTCCGAAAACCCAATATCTCTGTGTGTTATACACCATCGTCAGAATCCTATAGTAACCACCTGGATTGTATTCTATGGAAGTCAGAATATTTGTTGCCCAGGTGTACAACTATTAGCTTCTCAAGGAGGACTCTGCACTTATTGGATAGGAGGTTGGGTGGACCCCAGAGCCGGTCTGAACGACATGGAGAAGTGAAAATTCTTGACCTCAACGGGACTCGAACTCCGACCCTTGGGTCGTCCATTTCTTTTCAGAAAAATATATTGTGAAACCGTGCATCGTATTAAAATACAGAGAATCGTTTCGAATCATGCCTCTGGTACTAACATTGTTCTATCTTCTAGTTCAGCAAACGTTAGCGAGTGCTTGAGATTTCTAAAATACAGACCGTTCGTTCCTTCCTTAGTGCACAGTCCAGAATTTCACACATACCACATTCCTTCCATGCAAAGGTTCGAAAAAATCTAGGAGAAGATTATATTTTATGAACGTCTATCAGAAATTCCTTGCGGTTACCGATGTGACGGTGAAACCTGAAACACAGAACTCAAGAAAAAAAAAAAGATCCAATTTTCCTAGGTCTGACAGGCGTTCGTATTCGTAGAGAAAAACAGACTGGCCTAGCTAGGCGAACCGGCGGACAGTCAGTTCCACGCTAACAATAGGGGGGGGGATGAGGGCGCGGGTGGCAGAGAGGAGAAAGTGGTGTTTGAAGTTGGAGAAGTTTGACCCTACTTCCCCTCTCTCTCCTCATCACTGGATTAATTATCCCCTAAATGACACCATTGCTGTACTCACGTGCAGGATACTCCACTCAGCTCCTACGCACGCACTCCGAGCCAACAGCTAGGTTTTATTTGAAAAGCGAGCTGCGGTTTGGCTAAAATCTGACCGCAACGTCCTGTTTTGGCTCCAGTGATGCAGGTTTACCCCCCCCCTTCATTTTGTGGCGTACTGTGTACTACACCTATATCGACAGATTTTTAATTAATCATGCCATTGCTTCTCTACTCTTACATTTTTTTCCCATTGGCGCTACAGCCCTCATTTGGGCCTAGGCCTACCTCCATGAAACTCTCCGCTTCACTTCGGTTTTACTAGATCTTAGACATACGGTGAGACTCCTTGGGCGGGTGACCAGCTCGTCGCAAGGCCTCTACCTGTAAACAAACACAGGAAAATGCACACAAACATCCATGCCCTGAGTGGGATTCGAACCCACGATCCCGGCATCCGAGCGGGCGAAGACAGTGCATGCCTTATACCGCTCGGCTACCCTGACAGGCACTCTTACATTACATCCATGAAATAGTTTTTTGTGACTAAACCCAAGCAGACTGCTGTGAATTATAGAGCAAACTTCTCTCTTGACACAACAATTCGGACGAAATTGAGGTTAACGGTACGGTAAGACTCCCCTTTAAACCGAATTTTGTTGTACCATGCATACTTTAGTTATAAAAATGGAACAAAACAAAAACAACAAAATAAACTCCGTGGATTCAGCCCGTAAGCGAACTATACCGACCGAGCGACCGCCGCTTGTCAGCGAAGTTAGTGCCAACTTCAGCGGATAGATGGTGTGGCGTGGTCACCGCTACGGATCCCCACGGCCGTTAATCTCGGTTTTCTATACCGGAGCCGCTATTTCCTTGAAATAGCTCCTCAATTATTATCACGAGACTGAGTGGACCCCGTTCCAGAACCACTACTTCTCAGAAAATCTGTTAGCGCCGGGAATCGAACCCGGACATCTGGATCTGTAGCCAGAAACTCTGACCACTAGACCACAGAGGCGGTCATAAAAATGGAACCCCGAACATTAAAATCTATTAAAGATATGCTGAATGAGATGTAAGAACAATTGGTTTGGCCACATCAGATTCCATTCAAAACAGCGACTTCCTTCATAATTGAAGAAAGCAGTCTTCTGGGATTTTGCACCGTGTATATGTTAAAAATGGAACCCCGAACATTAAAATCTATTAAAGATATGCTGAATGAGATGTAAGAACAATTGGTTTGGCCACATCAGATTCCATTCAAAACAGCGACTTTCTTCATAATTGAAGAAAGCAGTCTTCTGGGATTTTGCACCGTGTATATGTGGTGTTAACCGACGTTTCGGAGGAACGTATCGCCTCCATCTTCAGGGTAGAAGAAAAAATATATAAGAAATCTGCAAGCAAAGAGACCTTCATAATTGTTTCAGATAACTAAATTTACTGCTCCAGTAACGGCACATATCATTTTCCACTGCATTTCCACTGGGAGCTTCATCAGAATCAGATTTTTAGCTCTGAAATATAATTAGATGGAAACATTGCTGTTCTACGTGTAAATTAAAAAGCTAACAAAAATAAGTAATTTACTTTTCCGAAACAACTTGTTTAGAGAGACAGGAAATATAACGTAAGAGAAAAAAGTTAATGTGACACATTCTTATGGCGGGTTACATAAAATATCCGTCATTTCAGATCTATAATTTGTTGACTTGCAGCTGAAATATGAACTAATAACCAACTCAGTAACTGTGATTCTGATATACTACGGATTTATAGCATGTGCCGTGTGTAAAGGTAAAGTTGTCCCTGTGCTCACCTAATTAAGCACTACGCTATGAAGGCGTATGGGGGAGTGGATGTATAGATCCACACTTTCTTGACCTCAGCACTAGTTTGAGGTGAATGGTCAGGCCTTGAGAAATTTACAACGTGTTAGTGCAATTCGGAATAGGCGTGATCCAGTTATACTATTCATTTATCAGGATGAACCCAGAAGGAAGACGTAACATGTTTGAAGTTACGTTTTCAGAATTCACATTCATCGTTTTAAACGTAAAAGGAAAAACTCGGGAGAACATAACCTCGACTTGCAATTTGAACACGTGTAAGGTACATCACAGGTAACCTAACCTGGGCGGTACCTGGCATAAATGCTATTCCAACGCATCCATCTCCATGAAGCAGAGATTTTGTTGAGAAAGTAACCGCTCAGTTGCTCAATAAACTCGTCACCTTTATAGAATCTAAATATTCATTACCGCATTCATAAGAGAACTGTACTGGTCCCTGTACGTATACCAGATGAATCAGTACACACCATTGTATTCCATTTCCTTCAATTCACTTTAATATTCTCCTGTCCTCTGCGTCTATACCTCCCAAGTGGTCTCTTTAGTTAATGTTTTCTGATAATCTTTCGGTCATTAATTTGGCGAAAAATACAAATTAAAAGCTCCTAATTATGCAGTTTCTTCCTAATCACTTTCTCCCTTTTAAATTCACGTATATTCCTCCGAACCTACTCCAGAATATCCTCACTATTGGTCCAATTTCTATCCAAAATATGACACAATCATAGAGAACAACAGGTAAATTTATAGCTTTATGTGCCTTAATATTTACGTGTTACTATTACTTGTTACCTGATTCAAATATTACTAACAAACAAACTCTGCAGCTTTAGTCCGCAATTGAACTACACCGACCGAGCGACCTATGCTTGTCTGCGAAATTAGTGCCAACTTTTGCGGATAGAGTGTCACGTGGTCAGCTCAACGTATCCCAACGGCCATTAATCTCGATTTTCTAGACAAGAGCCGCTGCTACTCAATTCAAATAGTTCCTCAACTATCCTCACAAGGCTGGGTTCAAATATTACTTCGATTACATAATTTATATTTATTTATTTTTTCAAGTAACACAGTTATCATCTATTAAGTATGTGCCTTAAGTGAACACGTATGACGTCACAGGTGGACAATGTGGAGCACCCATCATGGCAGGCACAGCTAAGAGGGCGCAAGAAGTGGACTCTGGAACCGCCACCAGAGTGCTACTACCAATGCGGACCACTTGAGGTTACTGTAGAGCCTGGAGAAATTAGTGAGTTGTATAACACTTATATGTAATCATCAAATTTTGATAGAACATTAGAATTTGAGTTTCAAACCAGAATAATGAAGCATGAACAAGTATCATATATAGACTAAGGTACTGTTTCTCATACAAATATGCCGATATGCCTCCAGAAGAAAAGATGGACGAGGTAAGTACATTCTTCAAAGTATTCGACACAAGGTGTGATCTGTCGCGGTGTATTATTCGGGACGCAGTGGAGTTATAATCGGGTATAGAATAACAAAAAGTGTATGTATGTATGCATATTATGTGTACGTATAGATTTAGGTAGATATGTATGTATTTCTATATATATATATACCATATATTTTATACAGAAAATTACCAACGACGATAACAGATCGAAACCTGATTCAGGAGGAAATTAAGAGGAGATTGAACTCGGGTAATTCTTGCTACCATTCAGTCCAGAACCTTTTGCCTTCTCGCCTGCTGTCCAAAAGCATAAAAATTAGAATATACAAAATTATAATTCTGCCTGTGGTTCTGTATGGGTGTGAAACTTGGTCTCTGACATTAAGGGAGGAACAGACTGAGGATGTCTGAGAACAGGGTGTTAAGAATGTTTGGACCGAGGGGAGTTAAAGAGTCAGGAGGTTGGAGTAAACTGCATAGTGAGGAACTTCATGACTTGTACTCTTCTCCAAATATAATTAGAATGATCAAGTCAAGGAGATGAGATGAGAAGGGCTTGTAGCACGAATGGGGGAGAAGAGGAATGCATATAGGATATTGGTGGGAAAGCGAGATGGAAAGAGATCACTGGGAAAAAAATGACATAAGTGGGTGGAAAATATTAAAATGGATCTTATAGTGATAGAATGGGATGGTATGAATTGGATTGATGTGGTTCAGGATATGGACCAGTGGGGAGATCTTGTGAACACGGTAACGAACTTTCGGATTCCATAAAATACTGGGAAGTTCTTGAGTAGCTGTACAATTGGCGGCTTCTCAAGAAGGGCTCGGCTCCATGAGTGAGTGAGTGATATTTTATATAAATTCGTGACCTTAAAAGATCTGGTGCATATGTAAGGATGGGTTACACACACCAGAACAGTAACAGAGAATCTTATGAGTGTGAGCCCGAAAAGCCTCCTCTCACAGTATCACGGATTTGATCTGGCGTTTTCAAGAGATATTCTGTAGATGAGCTTTGGCCCAGTCTGTGGTTAAACCTGTCTTTGTTCTTTCGATGATATTTACATGTGCATAGTGTGATAGTGCGATGAATGTACACAGTAATAACTGGCAGACATAGAAAAATATTTATGCGCTGTTGGCTAATCTTTGACAGGCCCGCATGTTTTACCGAAAAGGTTAAAAGGAAAAGTTACCGATACCTCTTGGAAAGCAATTTGTCTACTCTTATTAAATGATGTTGAATTAGTTATCACAGAAGTTATGGTTCATGTCGCTGTTTGGTTACCCTCTTCACTAGGCGTCTCTGGGTTACGGCTGCTAACCGTGAATGTTCTGCTGCGGTGCTTAAGTCCTCACCGGATGACGGCTGGCTCACAACTGGCCAAATCATGTTTGCAACTGACTAACTGCAGAGTCAGAATCAGTGTTATATTTTACAACTGTCGGTTTACTGCCAATCAGTTCTTCTCGGCGCCAAGCCCCTTGAGGTTCACGACCAGAGAGTTCTTATTTTTTTTTTTTTTTTTGCAATTGTACGCTTGCGTGTACTTTCGAACATAGAGCATGTAATTGGAAATTCTCCCTCTGGCACTATATACAAGCCCTCTCTCAGTCCAGGCTTTGCATAGCAGATCATGTCTATCTTACATATCTTATGCTACAACGACAGGTTAGTCGCTTGAACGGTCGTAAGCTTAACCCCCGCCAAGTTCAAACTTCATATATTTTCTGTGCCTGGTTTCACCCTGTCCTATGCTGCGAACATATTCATCATCGTAATTTTTGTATGACTTCTGCTTGTTACCTGCACAATATTATTATACATGTATAATCGTATACATACGGAGATCGAAAGCTGTGTGCAAATCGCGGACCGGTGTGCACCTTGTAAATTTTCTAATGGTGGGGGGAATCTTGTTTTGCAGGCGCTGAAATTTTAAGAGGTAGGTGTCTGCCCTTAATTCCCAGGCGGGGTAAGAAGTCACTACTGATCTGATCAGTGCTTTATGGAGGGTTTGTTTAATTTTGACGCTTAAACGCTTACTTTTGAATAGGGAGTAGATTCTAATAAAAGTACTAAACGCCCTGGCTTCAGTTATTTCTATGTGCAATAAAGCGAAGTACAGACACACCGCACTTCTCTACGCTAACTAACTGCATCAGAGTCAGGGTTACTTTACGACTTACGGTTTACCGCCAATCAGTTCGTCTTGGCGCCAAGCCCTTTGGGATTCACGGCTGCCAATCATTTTTTCCAAGTGAACTATTGCGGTCATGATCCTTGTGTAACATTTTCTTTGATGAGAGGATGGATATGACGTTTACAATTGCTACTGGCCCTCGCCAGCGCAGTCATTCTCGGGTCCGAGTCCCAGGGGACTCATGACCATATTTTACTGCCTCAAATTCGAGACTCCCCAAGCCTACAGGGTCAGATCCCCCCATTTTTTATTTCCCAGGAACAGGATGACCCAGTTATACCCCCTGGCATTTGGTTCCCGTTGCGTCGCCTCCTACGGCTCTCAGGGCTAAGGTTGAGTTATTGGAACCCGCTGGCCCTCGTTATATAGACTCGGGTCGAACCACTTAGAAAACACCGACTCCAATATATTATCCATTGTGGCGTGCATATCCGTTTCCGCGATAAGTGTTTACTGAGCCGTTTCCTAGCAACTGAAAATTTTCTGCTTTTTCAGCTGTCATGTCACAATATAAAGCAGATGATTATGAGGCGGTCTAATTGTTAATATTAATGATATTTTTCAAAATGTTTGGAATTTTATTTAAGATAATGCATTTTAATTTTATTATTTATTAATTGTACAGTGTTCACTTATTTTTGTTTAAAACACTCAGAAGTAAATAACACATTCGATTTTTCAAAAAACTTGTTTTCTGATTTAATAATTGGAAAGTAGGGGCTCGCCTTATATTTGTGCTTATAGGCTAATCCTTTATTCGAAATGAGGGCAGGGTCAAATGTGGTTCTGCCTCTGGTTTTCCTGTCACAGGATCCAGAGCTACGTGAAGCAGGCGCAGGAGTTTCTAGGATCTCGTAATGAACGTTCTGTAGGCGCTACCGAAACCATACAATTCTCTCTTCTGCAACTGTGCTCCGAGCTACTGAGAGACCAGCAGAAAACTGAATTCTCTGCGGGTAGTAGACTGAAATGGTGGCTTCTCTTGAAGAGACAATAAATGCATGAGGGCTGTTCAAGTTTCGGGAAGTATAAATGTGGCAATTTACTGAAATATTTAGAAATAAAGTGATTGCCCTTAAATTGGGTTAGATAGGAGGATGTCTTCAGGCGAGAACATAAAGTAGAGTGAGAAATGAAGTATATGGGAAGTAATCGATGTTCTTTTATCGATGTTAGAAACTTACAAAGTAGAGAGCTGAATTATTATGGCCCTGCTAAACGAATGAAGGAGAAATATTACCTAAAAGTGAGTTCCGCTTATCACGAACAGCAGGATGAGGACTGAGTGGCAAACCAGCGTAAGTGGAGAAGACCTGTTAAGTTTATTACAGAAGATCGAGGTGCGAAAGTTGGGGATTTTGAAAGAAAATTACTGTGGAAACTGAAGACGACAAATCCATAAAAGAATAAGGCCAAAAAGAACGAAGAAGGAAAACAGTGTGCAATGAATGCTCAAAATTTAATGACAGGTCCTAGAAAGTAAAACCCGACCCGAGTGAATCATAACATTAAAAGCTATATCTAAAGTAAAAAGAAAAACAAAGTTCTTCTTGTGGTTAATTAATTAAACACTTTACCACAAGACAACCTCTGCAATAGATAAAGGTGAGTGGGCTTCACGCTCTGGCTGCTATATCCCGGGGAACGAGCCCCCAGAACCCAGTATATAGGAGGGCGTCTGGGCCCCAGAACCGGTCTTGCCACTATAAAAGAGAGACATACCTTGACCCTGCCAGGAATCTAACCCCGTCCTTCCAGTCCGAAGCCCGTCACTATACCGACTGAGCTGCCACGGTTCCAGAAGATTTACATCTTCTGGGACATAATGCCGCATAGTCCGTTGAAAGTCAATCGACCTTTCAGAGGAACTTGCAACCTTAGTCTTCTGGATCGAAGAATAACCTGGGGGAGAAACCAACGCGAAGCCACCAGCAAAACCGCAGTTGGAAAGCCAAGAAATTCTTGCTGCTTGTTTCTTGTTTGGCTTAGTCATATGGCCTGAAGTTGGAGACGCGATGTACCTCCGTAACGGCGGTTGACTTTTAAGCGTCTGCACATCATTATACCAAAGGATAACGTCAGATTCTACTAAGCATTTAACACTCCCTGTATGTAGGATTTATATATATATATACATCTGTGTGTGTGTCTGTTGCTCCTCAATTTCTTATTTGCTTCACACGGAACAACACAAACACAGAATAAACGCACACAGACATCCATGCCTCCAGTGGGATTCGAACCCACGACCCCAGTATTCGAGCAAGCGAAGACGGTTCGTGCCTTAAACTGCACGCCCATTGTAATCCGAATTTTCTTTGACATGAGTGACGTCATTTGTTCCCCTTCTCATACACAGTCATCTCTCCACGTTCGCTGTAGTTTTTCAGTAATAAATTATTGGAAAATTTCCTTCAAACCTTTTGTCTTTTTACGGAGTTACCATGTGTAGGCCTACGAGACTGGAGCATAATTACGAACAGTGAAATGAAAGCAGTTGTGCTGAAGATATTCTGTCTTATTTTAAGGCACCCTTCAAATGCTGCTCTCTTAACGCCTAAGGAAAGCCACGAACAGGCTGGAATTAACCTGACCGAACTACGTATCGGGTATCACACACGTGAGGAACTCTAACGATGAGCTAAGCTGCTCGGTGTCTTGGGTAACTTACATTCGCCCTACGTGGTCTTTGACTCGCGCTTTTATGCTTCTAAGTTTCTTTACGGGGGTAATATATTTGGATTTCAGGAGACAAAAAAAAATTAGAACTTTACGAAATAGGAAGGAAAGTTATGAATAAATATGACACTAAAACTAGAAACAAAAAATTAGAATATGTGACATATATTAAATTATAGAGAAACGGTATTATTTAAAATAATTATAAGAAATATATGTTATATTTGATGAGAGGTGAGAGGACTTTACATGAAATATAATTTTTATAAGAAAAAGATACTTAAATAAACCTCGCATGACCTCCTAAAAGTATTACTAATTCTTATACTTCTAAAGTAAATATTTTCAGTAATAGAAGGCACACTGGTTATTGGAACTGCATGATATATGGGTTACAAGGTATTCACGGTGTTGAGTATAGAAAGGGAGTAGAAAAATAATACAGTGTGCATAATGATTACTGGAGAATAATTTAGGGTAAAATCAAAATTCTGGACAAATGGTTTTATTGCCATTACAAATAAAATTCTAGAACTGTGGTTTTTCTTGGAAACTGACACTTCCCGTTACTACTCCAGTACCGACGCCTTACGTTCATCTGACTTTGTCAATCTCGACCACATTCTTCAAACTGTGATCTTTGATTTATTTCCCCTCTGATATGTTTGTGTTATTTCATTATGTCATTTGAATCCTCTATACTCCTCTTATTTTCCTTGTTGCTCTTACGCTGATATTTTCTCACCCTTTTCTTCTTCTTGCCATTTGTCCTCCCACATTCATCACTCTCTCCTACCCGCATACTGATTCTAATGTTGCGTCACATTTCTTCGTTTTATTTAGTAATACTTTTTCATTTACACCTCGCTTTGTTCTAATTTTATTTATTCTTCATCTCTCTCTTTGTCAACAACAACGGAAGAACTGTCTTTAATGTTGAAGGGCAAAATAACAGGATGGAGTGATAAAGAATACTCACTTCAGTTCTCACTCTTCTTAGTGTATGCTTACCTAAAACCCCATGTAGATAGGCAACTGCTCTCACATATCTGTCATGCGGGTTGAACCGTAACTCTGAAGGCTGAAGGATTTGGATCACTTCATTATGTTACTCACATCAACGACGAATATTTTGGGGTCTCGTAGGTGGATAACGAGTTATCTGAACAAAATTATTCTGATGAAATTTCTTCTCAGAGCTGTGAGACTAATTTATAACTGCATATGCAAATCGGTGATTGCATGTTTTGGTCATAGACTATTTTCCAGGGTTCGTAAATAATTGTAATTAAAAGTAGAATATTGTCACGTGTTCGTAGTTAGACACGGGGTTTGGATTGGTAATTGGATTTAGCTTGCTCTTATGCATCATTATTACGCATTTGTTTCATTCTGGTCCATCACACTAACAGTACCATAAAAGATTAAGCAGTTACGTCCAGTGTGACTAGTAAAGATTTTTCTTATTTCAGTCCACTATTACTAGTGGCTTCCGCTTGAAATGATGTCCTTCTAAGGATGGTCTGTAAAGACCGAAACATGTAAGGGAAGAAGGATTGAAATAAGAAAAATCTTTACTAGTGACACTGGACGGAACTGTTTAACCTCTTATGTTATATAAGGGGTGGACTTTCTCGGCCCTTGCACCGCGACCTACAGAGGTCTATTGTGCTTAACCTTTTATGTTATTACGCATTATTATAACGCTTTTACTAAGTCATGCAGTCTACTTCTCACTGCAGAACACGCGAATACTAATATGGCTTCACTAGCCGTTGCCTGGTAATTTCCTGTGCTTACTTCCTTACCGACTGACGACTGTCTCACAACCACCTAACTCAACTGTAGATTCTTAATTGCAAATCACCTCTCTGTAGCCATGAGTGTCCACTCACCGGCCATCCTTCGCTTTTACTGACCTTCATTGGCTGTCTGGTTTGGTTATATTGTTACGGCGTGGTCTGTATAGAAAGTGGCATCGTTGTTTACTGGCCGTTGAATAGCAATATTTTTCTCAGTCGCCAATATTTTTGACATATAAGCAATATTAGTAGTAGTTTCATTCGAGAAATTCTTTTTTAATTGTGTGCAAATTATAGAACGAAATAATCCCACTTCATTTCGTTTCTGACCCTGTCACGGCCAGAAGATAAGTTCTTTGCGTTTAGATGTTCCGCTGCCATCCGGCGCCACTGCAGCTGCCCTGCACCAGCTGTCACAGGAATAGTTGCAACAGCAGATTCCGACATCTGTGCCTTTTTTATGTAATTGCTCTCTCTGTGGAAAAGGAATGTCAGATCTTCCCCAGTATTTCTATATGTACAACTAGAATTGTTGCGCTTTCCGTCTATATCAATTTAATTGTTTGGCAAAGTTGAGGAACAGGACACAACATCAAGTCGAGAAGCAAGACCCGAAAACTGCTTCTGAAGGAGTGAGGTTTACTGTCTTCATATGGAGCAATAACCCAATATTGTAGGTAAATGTTTAACGAGAAACTTGTCGGGAATAGTTTCAAAGAAAATTCTGCCATATTATAAAGAGAAAACAGCGCTATATCTTTCTATTCTGCACTTCAAATTATTGTGGTCTCGTCAGCTGTGTCGATAACGACTATTTCCATACAACTGTAAATTCTTCATGTCCGTGGTGCCATAATGAACTCTGAGTTCAATTAAAAATATGTCGCCTCCAGAACGTACAGAAAAAACTGATTTTCAACCGACGTGGTTTGTCGTCGGATACGAGAGAAACAGGGAGAACTTCATGAGATAAGCCTATGTAACTGCTAAAGTGAAGGTAAAATTGTACATGTGTTTAAAGAGTTAATCACTGCACCATGGAGACGCATAGGAATATAGAGCTGTATATGTATATATTATTCCTGTAACAGGCCGTGAAGGCCCATAGGATTGTGAGACGTTGAGGGTCCCATATTGTCTAGACAATCGTCTCAAATATGGTGGTAAGGTTGTCAGCCTTACGCGCCGGCCGCCCTCTACCCCCAGGAAGATTCCTGGTACTCATTTCTGTTAGAGGCTGAGTCAACCCCAGGGCCTAGTGCGGCTGGAAGGATTGGGTCAATTGAAAGAAATCCAAAGACCTCATCGGGACTTGAATCCGCGACCTTCCGGCTTATATATATATTCTTAAACTCGGCACTAGCTGGAGGTGAGAGTTGAGCTTCACGTCCCAGCCACTTCACACCAGGGGAAATAGCCCCTGCTATTCATTGGATATGAGACTGGGTCGACCACAGTGCCAGTGTGGACTGAGTAGAGAAGATAATAATCTCCTCTCCTTGCTGTGAATCGAACTCCGTTCCTCGTGTCTTCCAGTCCGTAAATGATCGCTATACCGACTGAGCTATCCCGACTTGTCTGTTTGAGTGAAGTCTATTAGAACTGTAACTCAGAAGTTAATAGCTGTAATTCTAATTCAGACGTTTTAAAGTCAGTTTTTGTTCGGCAGTACAAAGCAGTATCTGTTATACATGAAGATAACAGTTTTAGAAGCTGAATGTCCAGCAAGGCTGTGATATGGAATGGAAGTAAATATCACTTACAATGTAAATAGCAATGAGCGTTAACAAACATACTTGTAAAGCTAGAATGTATTGAAATGCTGCTTAAATATATAGATCATATTCCTTTATTCGACCGCCTCTGAGGTCTAGTAGTCAGAGTTCCTGACTACAGATCCAGAGGTCCCGGGTTCGATTCTCGGTGCTACCAGAATTTTAGAAGTAGTGGGTCTGGAACGGAGTCCACTCAGCCTCGTGAGGATAATTGAGGAGTTATTTCAAGGAAATAGCAGCTCCGGTCTAGGAACCGATATTAATGGCCGTGGGGATCTGTTCCGCTAACCACGTGACACCCTCTATCCGCTTAAGTTGGCACTAACTTCGCCGACAAACAGCGATGGCTCGGTCGGTATAGTTCGCTTGCGGACTACAGGCCAAGTAGTTTGTTTTTATTCCTTTATTCTTTATGTTTATTGCCGTTATGTAGCTCAAGAGGTTACGTTTACTGACCTTCGATAACGCCCTAGCAACTTGCAGTACGTTCTGAAATCTTTGATGCTTGAAACGAATGAAAGCAGGAATTGAAAGATCACCAGATTTACTACTGTGTTGTGAATCTCATCCATTAAGACCTTACTGGGACCCAGAAATTATTTTTGTGATAGTCTTTGACTGTAGGTTGTCACTGGTGGGACATTTCATACATACACGTGAAAGTAATGCCCAATTAGACGCACCGCAGTAATTATGTGCAATGGCATATGGTGAAATCAATTAATCGGTCTCATATTACTTAACAGTAAAAACATGTGTATCCTATTGCACTGAATAATTGATATTGAGGGTAGTGTTCCATTGCATCAATGGTAGAACATGTTATTTGATCGAGGTGGACCACGTTACTCCCCAGTATGTCTCCAATTTCGCAACAAAAATTATCCCAGTAAATGAATGGATTGAGGAAGCCATGTTGCATGATATACGAGGTCACCAAATTTCAAAACTTCGTTTATGTTTCTGTTTGGGGCTAGATAGGATTTTTTCTACGTCAGAATGCACTGATTTCTTTTTAACAAACGATTCTAAGGGTTCGAATCTTATTCATTCTCAGAATTCTCGATTACTAATATATTAAGACATATGAGCTGTTTCCAGGAAACGAAAAGGCAAACATGTTGTCACGGAGAGATAGATTCCTAGAAAACAACTGGTTGCGGAACATGATTTCCATGATTACGGAAAATGAATGTTGTAAAGACTAAGAAAGTAGACCGTTGTTTTGCAATTAACACCCGATTTCCGAGACAACGCAATCATGATGAGCAATGAGGGAATTCTCTCGTAATAAAAGGGAGTTCATTCGTGAATCCAATAGAGTCATATATATATATATATACTGCAATTTATTCAGTATAATTCTATTTCGCACCGTGCCCTCTCTCGCACAACAACTACGTGTATATCCACCACTTTCACTCATTTTTCTTAGGTCAAGGTTTTGCAAACTCTACTGTCGGCATGGACTTCAACAGCAGAGGCTGACGTGCAGAAATTCTTCTTCCCTTACTGAGCACATTTACGGTGCGGTTTGTCTGTATCGTGACAGAAACTGCAGAACTTATTTGTTACCGACGACTTAAGAGTGAGTTTGGTAAATAAGCCGGGTTTTCCCAAGTCTTGATCATAAACGTTTTGAATTTAGTGAATTGTCTTAATTCCCGTATATTCAAATAAATGCATTTTAGTAGAAATGGATGTAACAGACTCTAGAAACATTTTTAATTGTTCAGTTTCAAATTGTTATTTCTTCTCCCTTCAAAACGACAAATATTATGACATGCAAAATATAATTTGTTCTAATAATATCTTCTTTCGGTAGCCGAGCGGTCTAAGGCATGTACTGTCTTCGCTCACTTGGAAACCGGGATCGTGGGTTCGAATTTCACTCAGGGCATGGATGTTTAGTTTGTGTGTGTGCGTCTTTCTGTGTTTGTGTACAGGTAGATGCCTTGCGACGAGCTGATCACCCGCCCAAGGAGTCCTACCCAATGTGTAAGATCTTGAAAAACCGAAGTGAACGGAGAAGTTCATGGAGGTAGGCCTACGCCCACTGGGGCTGTAGTGTCAAGAACAAAATATCTTCTTTAGTCAGAAATTTATCTCTCACCCTGATGGATGCGTGATGCTGAAATTATTTAAAATACAAAATTAACCCGCTAAGAATAGAAATTATATATGATATGTGAAGTAAGAAAGAAATGGCAAAATATCACGTAACGAGAAACTTCATAATATGTAGAAGTTACCAACTGTTGTTTGATTAGTTAAATCAGAGAAGTTGTGACTGCAATGAATTGTTTCGAAGATTAAGGAGCAAAGAATGGCAACTTCATATATTGTCTTTTAGGCTGCAAGATAAAGCAACGTTTGAATGTAACACGTTGTACAAATGAATAAAATCGTATCTACCCGTTGCTCCTCGGCTGCAACCATGAAGTGTTTTACGTCTTAATTTAGGGAAAAGCAAGAACAAGAACGCATTTAGTCTGGCTTAATGGGCGTAAAAGTAGCCCCCACCTGCCGGTGCGACTTTGAACTACACTGAATCGTATTAATGCTACATGATGGACGGATATAACCTGGCTAACAACAATAGGTCTGTACTCGAGACGACGTGGGGTGGGAGGAGGAAGAGGAGAAGGAGGAGTAGGAATCGGGGAGCCCAAACAATTGCATCAACCAGAATGGGCGTGTATTACGTAGATTTCTTTATTTCAGACACAAAACGCGCCCTTAAATTCACATCTAAGACAGGAAACAGCAAGTTAGTTCTACATATCGCGTGTGTTCTCCGTTTAAATTCCGTGACATGAGTCCTCAAGTCTAGAGATGTTCTGTACTCCCTTCAAATGTAATGTAGAGGGGTATATCGTTTTAAAAGCCACAATTTTTCTTCCTTTTTCAATCACAATTCACCAGTGAATATTCTTCTTATTAATTCCCTGATATTACATGAAAAACAAGAACAAAATAAACACCGTGGTTTCAGTCCGCAAGCGAATTATACCGACCGAGCGTCCGCCGCTTGACGGCGAAGTTAGTGCCAATTTAAGAGGATAGAGAGTGTCGCATGGTCGGCGCAACGAATCCCCACGTCCGTTAATTTCGGTTTTCTAGACCGGATCCGTATTTCCTTGAAATAGTTCGTCAATTATCCTCAAGAGGTTGCGTGGACCCCGTTCCAGACCCACTACTTCTCAGAACATCTGGTAGCGCCGGGAATCGAACCCGGACCTCTGGATCTGTAGCCAGGACCTCTGATCACTAGACCAGAGGGACGGTCGGACACTACATGAACTCATATCAATATACGTATATATCGTTGTTGAATACTCGTAAAGCAAGTTACTGGACCTATCGATTCACTACTTGCAGCAATTCTAATCTATTTCTGGTACTTATTATTTTTTAATAATAAGTACCAGAAATAGATTAGATTATGCAAGTGTACGTGCCAACATCAGAGTATGAAGATGTTGAAGTGGAAAATGTGTGTGACACAATTGAAGAAATTCTTCAGGAAGATGGAAGAGGTGACACAAACAGCATCATATTGGGAGACTTGAATAGCATTGTTGGAGATGAATCATATCAGAATATTGTTGGATCACATGGACTAGGAAGACAGCATCACAGGCGTCAAATGCTTATTGACTTTTGTGAAAGAAATGGACTGATTGTCACCAACACTTGGTTCAAGAAGCCAAAGAGAAGAATTTACACATGGGAGGCATCTGGGGATTGGAGGAGGCATCAGCTGGACTACATCCTTGTGAAACATCGTTTCAGAAACAGTGTGAAGGATGTGAAGACGATGCCTGGGGCAGATATTGACTCTGACCACAACTTACTGGTTGCCAAGTTTCAAACCAGGTTGAAGAAAATTATAAGATTCCAAAAGCGCAGACCTAGATG
>NW_019721529.1:223876-224176 GCF_002891405.2 Cryptotermes secundus
TTTAGCGAGAAGAAGAATCTTTTTACCAGCAAATTGAACTTAAATTTGAGAAAGAAACTAGTGAAATGCTACATTTGGAGCATTGCTTTGTATGGGGCTGAAACTGGGACACTTAGGGCAGTAGACCAGAAACACCTGGAAAGCTTCGAAATGTGGCGTTGGAAAAGGATGGAGAAGATAAGTTGGACCGATTATGTGAGAAATGAAGAAGTGTTAATAAGAGTCAGTGAGCAGAGGAATATCCTACACGAAATAAGAGAACGGAAGGCTAATTGGATTGGTCATATCTTACGCGGTAAC
>NW_019721529.1:224263-241107 GCF_002891405.2 Cryptotermes secundus
AGTAGATGCTGGATGACCTTGGGGACAGAAGAGGATATTTTCATTTGAAGGAGAAAGCTCTAGATCGCATCAAGTGGAGGAACTGTTTTGGAAGGCTGTGGGCCTGTCGTCTTGACAGATTACAAATGAATGAATGAATGAATTATTTTTTATTGCTAGTGAGGTGGGACTAAGTCCCTTGTACTGCGGCCACTTCTGGCCTATTGTACCAGCCCCAGTTGATAGGGGATGGTGATTGTGGAGTATCTGTTGGAATGAGGATTGGCAGGGGAAACCGAAGTAGTCGGAGAAAACCTGCCGCAGCGCCACTTTCTCCACCACAAATCCCACTTCACCAGACCCGGGATCGAACCCGGGCCGCCGCGATGGGAAGCCAGGGACTAACCGCTTGAGCTATGGCGCAGCCCATTTCTGGTACTTAATACAGCGTCATTAAATAACTGCGGGTCATTAATCTATTTGATTCATCGTTAATAAACATCTTGTCATCTGTCATTGATCCATAAGCTACTACTGTTAATTGTGAAAAAAAGTGACGTAAGTTAAACAGGAAGCTCTTAATTGAATGAGTCCTATTTATTTGAACTTTCAGCGTGAAGAGAAAGCTACATCTGACGAATATTATTGCTAGAAAACTAATTACGGGGAGTGCGTTCTGCATGCGGAGAATTTAAACTGTACCATGACAAAAATAAATCACTTCTGCTGACAACCAAATTGTTGGCCAAACCAATTGACTGTTTAAATTAAGTAAACCGGATTTGATATATTGTAACTGACAATTAGCGCAAATTAAACATGTTTGATTTCTGTGTTTCATTCATTTATCATATTAATTAGTTCACTTACTAGAAAATCACTTTGGATATATCATTAAATGTACGTTAAATTTAAGACCTTTGCATTACGGTTTACTAATTAGGAAGGAAACACGCAATATATCAAAATAACTGTTTATTCCCCAAAAGTTGTTTCCATTGTTTACAAGTTACAAGCATTCTCACAGGATCCAGCTGCCAGTACAAATGATATTGGACGTCTGCAGTTAATGGAAATTGTATTTAGAAATCACATTGCGTTAGAATGCATGCCTAGAACATGCTATGTATGTTACTGTTTATATTGGACACTGCCACCTAAAAGGGCACCTTTCCAAACTGGGACTGACAGATGACCCAACCTGTGAGGGGTGCCTACAAGAAGATGAATCAGCCACACACATCTTACGTGACTGTGAGGCTATAGCTTACCTAAGATATCGCCACCTGGTTCAATTCTTCATGGAACCAAGTGACTTTTATGACGCCCCCATAAATAAAGTCCTACATTTCATTCGAAGTGTAGGATTAATAAAAGGTTAATCCAAAGGGGAAGCACAATAGACCATTGAAGGTCGCAGTGCGAGGGCCGGTTTCAATGGCTCACTCGTCATCCTCATATTCATACTGTTTATATTTATTGTAGTATACTTTAACGAAATATTATTTTCTTTGATTGCTAGTCATGTTGAATGAACTTCGCTCATAAATTCTCCAGCTATAATTTCAAAATCTTTCTGAAAACAGTTAGTTCAGAATGTAAGCAGTAAGAATTGTTAATACAAGATAATTTCTAATACCAGGGAGCTAGTTACGTTATATTGTCAATTATGATGCTGCTAATAATCGTAATAACATTATTAAATTACTCTTTACAGTTGTAATATTGACGTCATTATTGGTAGTGCACAAATTTGTGTAATTATTTTAAATATTATTATTGTTATTTTTAGATGTGCTCAAAGTGTTTCTAATGTGTGAATACAGCCATTCGTGGTTCAGCTCCGAACAGTACAATATCACACTTTTCCTTTGCAACGTTTACGTGGCAATCCCACGCCCCTCTCCGGCTCATACCCGCAGGTGCCCCTCGCTGTTATACCGGCAACATCTGGCGACCTACAGACATTTCTTCTGTGTGTCTAACCAGCCATATGTCCTAAAGAAATATAATTAAATGATGTTAAGAACGGAAGCGTGGAAGCTGCGAGGAAAGGGAGTGTAGACTATTACACTAATTGGTTAAAAGAATATGCATGTAAGTAGAGTATGTAAAAGTAAATTGTCCCTGTTTTTAACTAATTAAGTACTAGGCCGTAAAGGCGTATGGGAGAGTGGACATTTTCTTGACCTCGGTACTAGCTGGAGGTGAGTGGTCAGCTTCACTCCACGCCGCTTTACCCCCTGGGGAAGAAGCCCCCTCTACCCATTGGATAGGAAGCTGAGTGGATCCCAGAGCTGGTCTGGACGATGTGGAGAAGAGAAATTCTTAATACTCTGGGGCTCGAACTCCGATCCCTTGGTCGTCAAGCTCGTAGCCAGTCGCTCTACAGACTAGATTATCCCGGCTCCTAAGTAGAGTATGAATGGATATGTATATATGTTAGAATAAAACCCCCCAGTTCGATTACTCCACTACCAATTCTTAATAGTAAAAACTAGAAATTCCTAAGCACATTATACAGAACTAGCATTACATAGCTAGAAACTGACGTTATTGTTGCTGTTATTTAAAACCCGAATAGAAGTGCCAGGACTCAGTGTTTATCTCTCATTTCAATATAACATTCCTTTACGCCGTTCCCTTTTAATTAGAAGCAGTTCTCAATGGTTTTGGTCCTTGTCTCGACATATCCCTTACTTTTTTTAATTCGCTTAATGGGGGGTGGAGTCCAACTGGGTCCACTCGGCACGGCGGCCACTGATTGGCTTATTGTACCTGCCCGCGTGATTATGATGATGGAGAATTTGGTGGAATGAAGATTGGCAGGGGAAACCGAAGTACTCGGAGAAAATCCGCCCCAGCGCCACTTTGTCCACCACAAATCCCACTCGACCAGACTCGGGATCGAACCCGGGCCGCCGCGGTGGGAAGCCGGCGACTAACCGCTTGAGCTATGGCGCGGCCTCATCCTTTACTTACTGTGCACATTAAGTGCTCTTTACAAAATAAGAAAATTAAGGCCTTAAGTGGAAATCATCCCCTTACGTCCGATCGCCCACCTGTGCCCTGACACCAACCCCGAAACTTTGGATGACTTTGTAATTCGATGTTTTATGCTTCTACTGAAACTCATGGAGCAATTCCGATTTGCGTCCGTATGGATTCATAAACAGTCCCGTTTTACATCTGTCCACAAGTGAAATTTTTCACATACATCACAAGTCGTTAATCAAATTTTGGTGAAATTCGATTTGAGTAATATGTGAGTCAAGTTGGCAGCTGTGATGACCGGTTCCAACGCCCGCTTCACGTGAGATCATAAAGAACTTTTTTCGTGTTTATCCTGAATAATTTTAAAATTCTGGTTCAATTCTGCTTTTGTAGTGTTTGAATAATTCAGTTATTCATTTTGATTTCTAGCCATGCTGGTCGATTGCAAAACCTACATCAAATAATATCATACATGGACTTATTCACATATCCCATAAGCCTTTATGTTAATTTTGTTTTAACACGATATTGTGAATTACGTGTTATGACTTCGAAATATAAAATTTCCTCGTTTTATTTAATATACTTTTTATTTTTCTGAATTATCTTTTACAAACAGGCCGCAAATGGGCTTATGAAACTGAAAGGACGTCGCTTGGAATTTTATACGCCATATTATGAAATGGGGGCACGTGGCAGCGTAGTTGATTTAGGTCTCAGGTTCGATTCCCGATGAAGTAATTTGATTTTTTAATTAAACTAATCCTTCCAGCCGCACAATGGCCCTGGGGTCGACCCAGCCTCTAATAGAAACAAGTACCAGGAATCTTCCTGGGGGGGGGGGGTAAAGGGCGGGCGGCACGTAAGGCTAACCTAACTGCCATCTATGAGCCGATTGTCCAGAAAATGTGGGAATCTCGACGTCTCACAACCTTATGGACCTCCACGGTCTGTTACAGGGACAGCGTTACCTTTGATCTGAGTTCGTGCCTATTATCTGAATGTAATGGTCAGAATCTTACAGAGGTAGCTGAAATTCTGTTTATTATCGTGAAAATTTTAATGCAAGAGATTTCGTGATAAAGCGATTTTGAGATATTTTGGGGGGTACTATTCTAGTTTTTCAGGGTGACTAAGGAAGATGGGTTGCACCCGAGAGCGAGAGTTGCGCTAAGCTAAAGTTGCGCCCCTGTCGATATGCCCTTTGTGCTGAGGGATGCAGACTGACTGCACTTGTGCATTTCGTGTTCAGCGACAGTAATAACGCGGCAGGAGGCCGACCCTAAAAGAGATTCCTTGCCCGGAATGGACAGATTACTCGATCGCAACCTCGTGGCGGGTGGATGGAAGAGGCGTAGAGTGGCCACGTGAAGAGAGCAAGCACACAGAACTGCTGGACTATGGAAAGGCGCAGAAGGAAAACAAAAGGAAGGACCAGATTCAGACTGAGCAATTGCAACGCACATGACAGAACCTGGATACGCCTTTGCTGTCCTTGTAAGAGGAAATGAGAAGTCCCTGGAGAGGCGAATAGTTTTCCGTGTCTTCGTTTTAATTGACAAATTGGGATCTTTAGTCCTGTTTGTCAATCTAGAAACCAAAATTAACGGCCGTGGGGATTCTGCCCTCTGAAGTTGGCACTAATTTTGCCGACAAGCGGCGGTTACTAGGTCAGTATAGTTCGCTTACGGACTAAAGCCACGGATTTTGTTTTTGTTTTGTTTTGTTTGCTGTCAATTTAGCAGACATGTTACAGGTTCCAATTTGCTTAATATGTTCTCATAGTTTGTACCGTGATATCGCCCCTGATCAATTGTCAGAAGGCAGGTTTTATACAAATATTATGTTTGTGATATTTAAGTCTTCTTTAGATTTATGCTCACTGATTTATTTCTGTCATATTTGTATTGTGTTTAATTATTTTTCTGTATCTTTATATACTCATGCTAACTTTGCAATTGGCCACTGTGCTGTTAAGTTATTGCACGTAAATAAATATGAATTGAATTGAATTTAATTATCCATCATTCTGTCTTTATCTACAACACCGTCCTGTTTATTTTTCAAACCACAGCGTTTCGGAGACTGTATTCTGTCTCCGACTTCAGATAAACCCTTCTCAGTTGGGCCAAATTAATAGAGCTAGTTCCTATCTCCAGAGATATGAAGACAGATTCCAGTCTCCGAAACCTTGTGTTTTGAAAAATAAACAGGACGTGTTTCAGATAAAGACAGGACGATAGATGATGCCCAGAAACATAATATTTGTACTAATGTGCCATCGTCACAAACGTTTAGATCTTACTCTGACTTTATGACGGAGAATTTTCATGTCAAATTATTACGAGTGTGTTCCTCTGTTTTTTTTATTAATGGAAAACTGAGCGAGACTCAAGTTGCAGATTTGGCGAATTAAAATAGAGCGGAAACTTTTGACTACCTCAGTGTGGCGAGAAGATGAATAGCGAGAAACACAGCCGCCTTCAGAGTTGAGGTTCTAGTTCTGTAGAGGCATTCAGAACAAGCGCACACACACACACAAACCTAGCCGCTCTTGCATCTGCTCAACCCGGCTTAATTAATCAGCAGTTGCCCTGCTGCTGTTATCTGGTTGCGATCGGTAGAGGTGGGATTTATCTGAAAGTCGCATGTAAAGGGGCGTTACAGACGTTATCAGTGGAACTAGAAGCAATAAAAAGAAATAAATAAGTTAAAGATGTTCCTAAATAAGAGTAATAATTTTAATCGGCATATAATTCGCTTTGCCTATGATTCATTTATGAGGGAAGTATTGTACAGTATTCTGATAGAGTTATAAATACCCATGAAACTAGTTAAGCTTGTTAAAATGTGTTCAAACGAAACTTATATTAAAGTCCGTATAGGTAAACATTTGTCTGATAAATTTCCTATCCAGAATGGTCTAAAAGAAGAGATGCTTTATCGCCACTCCTTTTCAACTTTGCTTTAGAATATGAAATTGGGAAGGTCCAGGAAAACCAGGAGGGGCTGAAATTAAACGGGATACATCAGCTGTTGGTCTATGCCGATGATGTGTATCTACTGGGTGATAATGTAGATACCATAAAGAAAAACACACAAACTTTAATTGACGCAAGTAAAGAGGTTGGTCTAGAAGTAAACACAGAGAAAACTAAGTATATGTTACTGTCTCGTCACCAAAATGCAGGGCAAAGTCATGAAATAACGATAGAAAACAAATGTTTTGAAAATATGGCACAGTTCAGATATTTGGGAACGACGATAACAAATCAAAACCTGATTCAGGAGGAAATTAAGTGGGGACTGAACTCTGGTAATGCTTGCTACCATTCAGTCCAGAAGCTTTTGTCTTCTCGTCTTTTGTCCGAAAATATAAAAATTAGAATAAGAAAACTATAATTTTGCCGGTGGTTCTGTATGGGTGTGAAACTTTGTCTCTGATATTAAGGGAGGAACATAGACGGATGGTGTTTGAGAACAGGGTGTTGAGGAGAATATTTGGACCGAAGAGGGATGAAGTGACAGGAGGTTGGAGAAAACTGCATAATGAGGAGCTTCATAACTTGTACTCTTCTCCAAGTATAATTAGAATGATCAAGTCAAGGAGGATGAGGTGGGCAGGGCAAGTAGCACGAATAGGGGAGAGGAGGAATGCATATATGATATTGATGGGAAAATCAGAAGGAAAGAGACCACTGGGAAGGCCAAGGCATAGGTTGGTGGACAATATTAAAATGGATCTTAGAGAGATAGGATGGGATGGTATGGATTGGATTGATTTGGCTCAGGATAGGGACCAGTGGATGGCTCTTGTGAACACGGTAATGAACCTTTGGTTTCCATAAAATGCTTGGAAATTCTTGAGTAGCTGCAGATTTGGCCTCTCCTCAAGAAGGGCTCAGGTCCATAAGTAAATAAGTAAGTAAGTAACACAATTTGCTTTACAAAGTTCAAATCACACAACAGAGTAAGACTTAGACGCTTTCACAGGTTGTCTTTAAAGTTGGGATTGTATGTTTCTAAGCCTAAAAAATTGTTAACTGCCATATACAGTTTATATATATATATATTTGAAAGCATGGATTTTGAATAAATATTGTGTCATAAAAACGCATTGCCAAGCAACGGCTCGATAAACAACCCGCGATGCGCGCACGCAACAATACCACGAATGTTGAGAGCTTGTTGCTAGGCAACAGTCAACGCGACAATGAACTCGCTGGGTGGGAATCACGTGACGTGTTTTCTGTAGGCCTGCGCCGATAGGTTTATAAGGGACAACAAAGGTCGTTTGATAAGTAAACTGGAGGAGTGAGTAGTAGACAGAGTTTTTACTTGAGTTCCGAGGTTCAGAGTGATTGCAAAAGAAATGAGACCCGTTGCTAGGAGACAACTAGTGGGAACAGGAAATCCTGCTGGTTGTGCAACAGTGAACTGTAAGGTAATGGTAGAGTTGTCCCAGAGCTTAACTAATTAAACACTACGCCATGAAGGCACATGGGGGAGTGGGTATATACACGTAGATCCACATCTTCTTGACCTCGGCACTGGTTGTAGGCGAGTTGCCAACTTCGCTCCCCGGCCGCTTTACCCCCTGGGAAAGAGCCACCGGTAACCATTAGATAGGAGGTTGGGTGGACCCCAGAGCCGGTCTGGACGACGTGTTGAATAGAAAATTCTTGACCCTACCGGGACTCGAACTCCGACCTCTCTATCGTCCAACACTTAGTCAGTCGTTATAGCCACTGCGCTCTCCCGGCTCCAAACTGTGAGCTGTAAATTGTGCAAATCAGCCATAGCGCTGTAGTAAGTGTGATTTAAAGAACTTGTAACCGAAGTGTTAATAACTCTAGAACCAGTTATTTTTGTCACGCGTGCCCCTACACATGACAGGATCTGTGAGTTGCATCGAATTTTGAGTTGAATGAACTCGGTAATTTTGGACTACTTTAATACTTACACTAATTTTAAATCTCAATATAATTACCGACATAATTATGATTTAAAGAATTTACGTTTATCTCTTAACTAATCCTATAATGTTTATTAGTGTGCTCTAAAGGCTGTAATAGGCAAGGCAGCTCTAGGCTATTCTATTCCGTGCACTCTGATTTAACCTCACATTTTACTGCGGAGTACTGTACCCGTGATCTGACAGCTTAGTACCTGCAAAGGGAAATATAACAACAAAATCAGACTCTCTGCATCACGTTGGCTTTGTTAAGCAATATATTTCATCTTAATTAATACTTAAGGCTAAATTAGTTAACTTTATAACACATCATTTCATGTATAATTACAGTTCCTCCAACTACTATTGATTGCCAATTTAATACCTATAATCCATTGTAATACAAAGGAGATTAAAGATAATTCGATTATAAGTTTCTGTTAAATAATTATAGAGTAGTTATATATTATTCGTTTAGGTAACTGACCTGAATTAGAATACATTTGTTTCAATGTTATACAAGTCTCCTGCTTCCAACAGACTAATGCATTCTCGTTTCGACATAAAATCATCCAGTTGCAGCTTTCATTTTGGCTAGTTTTCAGTTCATACACAGTTTAATCAATGTTGATTCGTCGGCTATCCCGGGTACATTCCTTAACCTCAGCACACATTACAGTCGGTGAGAGACCAGAACAGGAATCATCAGCAGCACACATTTCATCAATCCTTAAAATGTTCCCTGGCTCATACAGGTTCCGCCAAACTGAACTTTAGTTCCTAATTTTATTCAATTATTTTTCACACACTCTAATTCATTTTTTTTTAAAGTTGCTTAGTGGGGTGTGGAGTCCAACTGGGTCCACTCGGCACGGCGGCCACTGATTGGCCTGTTGTAGCCTGCCCCGGGTAATTATGATGATGGATAATTTGGTGGAATGAAGATTGGCAGGGGCAACCGAAGTACTCGGAGAAAGCCAGCTCCAGCGCCACTCTGTCCACCACAAATCCCTCTTGATCAGACCCGAGATTGAACCCGGGCCGCCGCGGTGGGAAGCCAGCGACTAACCGCTCGAGCTATGGCGCGGCTTTCACCCACTCTAAATGCAAATATCGGATCATATATCTTTATTTTCTCTTGATGAAATCTGTTAATGAACAGTTATGTTAAACTCGGTAAAGGTCCGTCTGCCGGTCACGGTAGCCGAGCGGTCTAAGGCATGTACTGTCTTCGATCGCTCGGAAACCGGGATCGTGGGTTCGAATCCCACTCAGGGCATGGATGTTTAGTTTGTGTGTGTGCGTTTTTCTGTGTATCTGTACAGGTAGAGGCCTTGCGACGAGCTGATCACCCGCCCAAGGAGTCCTACCGAATGTGTAAGATCTAGAAAAACCGAACGGATAAGTTCAGGGAGGTAGGCCTAGGCCCACTGCGGCTGTAGTGCCAAGGAAAAAAAAAGGTCCGTCTTGTTCGTATCACCTTGTACATTGTTTCCAGTTTTACTTCTGAGGTAAACAAAAATTGTCTTCAATTTCTTTCATTTTTATTATTTACCTGAATAATCCTCAATGATAAGAAAATTTTAAATACATTTTATAGGTTTTTTAATAATGTCATTCGTGTTTCGTATTTATACACTTCTTTTGTAAGTACGTACTTTTTAAGAAAACTGGCAACATTCTTTTAACATTTTATGTAACGTATAAATTGTAAACTTCGTACACGAACCAGAATTAAATTTTCTGGCATATTTTATAGTATGTTCTAATATTAAAGTCTGTCGAAATTTGTTTATAAATTCGAAGAAAAACACGTGGACAGACGGACGGGAAAAGCTTCCCAATATACACCCATTTATGCAGTCATGGGCTTAGTAATAACACACAGTTAGGACGCAAATAGGCATGGACACAAAGCGCCATGCATTCTTATATTCTGCAAGAGATAATGGTTAGTGGTCAGATCCATGATCCAGACCGCCGAAAGGGCGCCAGGTGAGGTAAAATATTAAGTTGTACCTGTACTAAAGTAATTACACACTACGCCATGAAGACGTATGGGAGAGTGTATGTATTACTCATGGAACTGAGCCCTTCTTGAGGAACCGCCAAATCTGCAGCTACTCAAGAACTTCCCAGCATTTTATGGAACCCGAAGTTTCATTACCGTGTTCACAAGAACCCTCCACTGGTCCCTGTCCTGACTCAGATCAATCCAATCCATACCATCCCATCCTATCTAAGATCCGATTTAATATTGTTCACCCACCTAGGCCTTTGTCTTCCCAGTGGTCTCTTTCCTTCCGGATTCTTAACCTCGGCCATAGTTGGTGGTAGGTGGTCAGCTTCACGTCCTGGCTGTATTACTTCTGGGAAAGAGTCCACGGTAGCCATTGAATAGGAGGGTGGCGGGCTCTAGAACTGGTCTGGACGGCAGTGTGAGAAAATATATCTTGCCCTAATGAGACTCGAACTCCGATCCCTCGGGAGTCATGCCCGTAGTCAGTCGCTATATCAGCTGTGCTATGACGGCTCACCCCTCGCCAGATACCTGTTGAGTAAGAAGGCTGGATGAACGCCGGAGTCGGTCTCTATGTATTGGCGAGGAAGAATATAGTCCCTAATAGTGACAGTCGAACCTGAGTTGTGCAGCTTGAGGCAACTTTAATTGTTTCTTGCATCCTGTTGTGTATTTAATTAATACTAGAGTCAATTTTACCGACCACACAACATATTTTTATTATTATTATACTACATGTTTCGACCTCAAGAGGTCATTCTCAGGTGTACGAACACAGCTGTATAATTACACACAATGACATTCGTCTTTTCACTTATTCGATCCTGTATCTTATTCAGACCCACGCTCAATAATATATCAAGTTCCTTTCACAAACACAAGTTAAAATATTATTCTAAATGTCAAAAGTTAAAATTTAAAATTAAAATTTAAAATTTGCGAATCGAATTTCAATTCAGATCACTAGTTATGCTTTCACTTTCACTTGTTATTCAGTCACTTCCTACTTACGCTCATCACTGCGTCAAGTTCACTTTAACTAGTTATTATATTATTGGTTAAAAAGTTCATGAATTAAAGTTCATCATCAGTAGCCATCATGACAAGGACCGTAACAGATCCAGCAACATCAGAGGACGCGAAAAAACAGCAAGACCTCCAAAAGTGAAAAGTGCAATCAATATTATAAAATTGAACTTGAAAGTGAAAGCATAACTAGTGATCTGAATTGAAATTCGATTCGCAAATTTTAAATTTTAATTTTAAATTTTAACTTTTGACATTTAGAATAATATTTTAACTTGTGTTTGTGAAAGGAACTTGATATATTATTGAGCGTGGGTCTGAATAAGATACAGGATCGAATAAGTGAAAAGACGAATGTCATTGTGTGTAATTATACAGCTGTGTTCGTACACCTGAGAATGACCTCTTGAGGTCGAAACATGTAGTATAATAATAATAAAAATATGTTGTGTGGTCGGTAAAATTGACTCTAATATTAGTTTGAGGCAAATTACTTTACTGATTGATCAGTATGAACTGAGGTTATTTTCTTGTTTATTTAAAGTGCATTTAAGAATTTATGGGGTGGAAACCTTTACGCCCTTTCTTGTTATATAAAAAAGCTGCTTTATTTAAACGCACACATTTTCCTTTAAGACATCCCCCAACATCCTACATTACTTATTAAAACTGAGTTTCGGATGGAAAGGAAAATCCATACAGATTTTCTTGTCGTGCTTTATGGAATATTCGGCGTACATAAACTCCGCTCGGTTCTGCATTTCGTAACAGCTTCACTGCGTTAAATAAAGGAAAAGCGGCTGGCTTTAGGAGATAGGCCCTACCAGACACAAACCTTGGAATTTAAGAATGGCGAATAAATAACTTTCACAGCTCCAATTCATGAAGAAAATCATATAGAAGCAAATAAGAAAGTAAATAAAAGGTAAAGGTGTCCCTGTAACAGGCTGTGAAGGCCAATAGGGATTGTGAGATTTCGAGGCTCCCATATTTTCTAAACAATCGGCTCACAGGTTGCGGTAAAGATATCAAATTTACGCTCCGACCGCTGCTTACCCCCAAGAATATTACTGGTACTCATTTCTGTTAGAGGCTCAGTCGATCCTAGGACCATAGCACGCTTGGAAGGATTAGGTCAATTGCAAAATCCAATTAACTCATAGGGAATCGGACCCGCGACCTGCTGGCTCGTAACATAGTGCCTCAACCGACCAAGCTATAGCGTGCCCCAGCGATTTTTATGGTTGTAAATTATTAACTGTGGTTGAATTTGGAAGGAGGGACGTTAATGCTTCGTACTTCTATTATTCTTAACGCCATTTTACAAATATACGAGAATAATTGCTATTTTTCTCGTGTTCATAGGACCACCTTAAGCAAATCAATTCTAGATGAACGGATTTTAATGCCATTTTTATTTGTGGGGACGTTAAAACCACATTTACTACCAGCATGGAAATGAGGGCTTTACCTGTCCGCTGTATTTTAATGATAAATATTGAAGTTCGGCCATTTAGAGAACGAAATTCAATAGGTAAATGGTAAAGTTGTCCCTGCGCTTAGTTAGCTAAAAGCGGCCTCCGTAGTCTAGAGGTAACGTTCCCACCTCATGACTCGTGGTACGCGGGTTCAAATACCCGGTGGAGGTCGTCGAATTTTTAAGGGCGGAAAAATTCAGGGAACAAGTCCTCCGGGAGGGACTTTAAGCTGTGTGTCCCGTGTCGTAACTTTACGGCACGTAAAAGAACCTCATATCCCCAAAGGGGATCACTGAGCCAAATTCCAGGACGTTTCCCGCCCAACAATAGTCTCTAAGGCCTCTGATAGATGGGGGAAGCATTATAGACACCGCTAAGCAAGTGGCCGAACTCGCTTGCTCGGCGGGACTGATGGTACGCACCATTTATCGGTAGGGTAAAGAGACTGGTAGAATATCATAGAGGGAAGCACAATAGATAAAACTGGTCGCGGTGCATGGGGAAACCCACCCTCTCTAAATAACTAACTAACTAACTAGTTAGCTAAACACTGGCCCGTGGAGACATATGGGAAAGTTGATGTATACATCACCGTTTTCTTAATTTCGGCAACAGTTGGAGATGAGTGGCGAGCTTCCCTTTGGATATTAAGCTGTTCTAACCCAAGCTCCTATTAAAGTTAATTTTAGAAAACTTTCATCTCCATGAAGATTTTTTCTTGGTTTCTTGGGGTGGGGTGAAGCTGAGTCCACTTGATACGTCGGCCACTAATTGGTCTATTGTACCAGCTCCGGAATGAGAATTGGCAGGGGAAACTGGAATACTCGGAGAAAACTTGCCCCAGTGTCACTTTCTCCACCCCAAATCTCACATGACTTGACATAGGCTCGAACCAGTGCTGCCGCCTTGGGAAGCCGGCGACTAACTGCCTGATCTGGCGAGGCCTGCCAGCAAGATTTTAGTGTCACTGTATATATATCCTTTATTTTTGAAATTATGTAAAAATTATTAAGGAATATTTTAATGCAATTTTATGAAGAAGTATTACACATTATTGCTCGAATGCCCTTTTATTCTCTTCCCATTTCTGGTATCACGGAAACTCGGGCATGCGTGTTACAGAAATAGCTTCACTGACTCCCCCAGTGTGAGTGGGCAGCTGTTTCCACTCGCATTCCGCTCCGCAGTGGGGCAGTCGTAGCGATTGCATTATTTGAACGTCATCATCTCCAGCAGTTCGTTGCTTTGAAGCTTTCAGCCTAATTTGTCATGCAATCGCGAGGTGACATATCTGAATCCAGGCCGGCTATTCCCGAGATTTTCGTGGTTAGCCTGAATCCCTCCCGGCCTTAAAATAGACCAGGAGAGCTTCTGACATGTTCTCTGACTCACCACAGTATGAAACTTTATCACACCGAACACCATGTTAATAATGGTGACTGAGTCACTAATAAAAGTGAGAGTTCTACTCCTTGTATGGAATGGATTGTATGCAACAATCACGCAACACCTTCTCTGTTGATATAACGTTGCAATGTCCTTTGTCCTGTCGGTGTATTGTTAGGAACATTCTTATATAGTTGATAATACTTGTGGGCCTACATTGGATTGTGATTATTTCATATTTTTATTAACAGGGAGTAGAATACTAAGTCAAGGAGAATCCGATGGTCAGGGCATGTACCACGCATAAGGCGAAGAAGAATGCATACAGGATTCTGGTGGGAGAACTAGAAGGAAAGAGACTACTAAGAAGACCTAGAAGTAGGTGGGAGGGTAATATTAAAATGGTGTTTACAGAAACAGGGTGCGATGACATGAACCGGATTAATTTGACTCAGGATAGGGACCGTGGTTGGTTCTAGTAAACACAGCACTGAAACTTCTGATTCCATGAAATTTGAAATTCTTCGGTACCTGAGCAACTGGTGGCTTCTCAGGGACGACTCATCTCCAGATAATTAGTTTCATTAGGTTTCAGAATGTTTCAGATTGCAGATCTCCAACTGAAATTATTACCAACTTATGTACCCTCTAAATGTTCGCTACTCACGAAGTAAAATCTCAGGACAACGTCACGGCCGTGTTCAGCATGTTGCATTGTATCCTGGCGCCCTCGTTTTGAAGTGTAAATTTTTTTAATTCGCTTAGTGGTGGGTGGAGTCCAACTGGGTCCACTCGGCATGGCGGCCAATGATTGGCCTATTGTAGCCTGCCCCGGGTGATTATGATGATGGAGAATTTGGTGGAATGAAGATTGCAAGGGGAAACCGAAGTACTGGGAGAAAACCCGCCCCAGCGCCACTTTGTCCACCACAAATCCCACTCGACCAGACCCCGGGATCGAACCCGGGCCGCCGCGGTGGGAAGCCAGCGACTAACCGCTTGAGCTATGGCGTGTTTTGAAGTGTAGCTTTCGTGTCTGGGTTGTTCGTGGCTTCCTTCTTTCGCTCCAAGTGAGTATTTCAGTTCAACTTGCCATTTATAGTCATTCTGGTATTTCCGATTTAAATCCGAATAATGATTTAAAATTATACAATTTTTTTTAATAAGCAATACCGGCAGGAAATAGCTCGTTGTCTTCACAGTTTACGCCTGAAATCTTCAATGCTTAAACCCAAATTTTATATTTATCAAAAAAGTTTTATTTCTTGACCCATCTGGCTAAGTAGCTTGCGAGAAGCACGTAAACTGTAGTCAAGAAAGCGAAAGCTTTGCGCTAAAGTATACTGTACACCAAAGACTTTTGAACTTCATAAATATTACTCGATTGATAGATTTTCATGATTTACCTAATAAAAATTTACTTATTTAGTAATGCAGCATTAAATTTATTAAATAGTATATCACATTAACAATATTCACTTCGTTTCAAAGCAGATGACATATTAAACGAGTCCGTTGCCACCGTGTCCTGGGGTTGTGAACAGAAGGAACGGCCACCACGTGTAGATGCCAGATGAGAAGATACTGAAGCAGCAGTCACGAACGGCCTCTGGGGGATTAGCCTCAAGCTACAATGTCGGACAGGAAGCTGCCATCTCGTCTTATAAATTTAGCACGTTTACCAAGTGTTACTAAAATGAATCCCTTAGCTAAAGTTAAGTTCAAAACCTTACGAAAAATAAATATACAAAAAATGAAATGCATAAAGTCAGTAGAACTGCGTGTATAACAAATGCGTTGCCATTCTCGTAGATGTTATACAATGCTTTGAATGATAGAAATTCTGTATACATTAGTGAGGTAGAGGTATTTTTATGGGACAAGACTCCATTTTGCAAAGTAAAGTTAAATTATGTCTACTGTTCATTAAATTGAATTGATTTTTATTTAAAATCCCAAAACAATGGCCACTGTCTTATTTAGTAATAATAATAAGGGCTGAAACGTCACACAAATGTCTGAGACTACGTGTTATAAAAAGCTATTCTGAAAACTGTGCCCAGGAAAATTAAAATTGTGGTCTTCTGTGATGTGACACCTCATAGTTTGCTACCAGTCTAAAGGATATGACATCGCGGAAGGCTGTAAACTTAACGTTCAAAATAAATAAAATGTTTTGCAACTGAAGAACGACACCTAAGTTCTTAAGCAGTGCAGTACCACATAGTTTTTGATAATTAATTATTAAAAATTTTCTGTTGCTCACAGTGAATCACAGATACATTCTTGATTCTGTTTGCTTCTACATAGTGACTCCCTTCCCATGCTGGCAATAAAGCATGAAACGCGCTTTATAAAGCGAAGAAACACACTTGAGATATCGGTTTGTCTTCAGATCGGTCAGTTATTTAGGTCCAGCAAGGCCAACTGCCGGCAGACTTCCCTAGCATTTGATGAAACCCCTTCAAGACTTATAAGTCTGTGTGCCTCCCTCTTCACCACCTGACCGAGCCTTATACTGGAGGGACGGATGCTGCAGTCTATTAATAGCCCACAAGCCTGCGGGCTACAGTGGGCTACCGTGGGCTACATTGCAGCAGCCAGTAAGCAAAGTGTAATAGGAACAGCTGACAGGAAGCCAAGGAGGTGTGCTCTCGCGTTTGGATGCTATTTTAAAGTTAATAGTAACACAGGGAATGCAGGAGAGAGCTGCAGTAGCTGTTGCTGAGTCCAAATGTGTAAGGTGGTATTTCCATGTCCCCCCTCCTCTTCAGCCCCTCTCAACAGCCATGCCATTCATGGTTCTTTTGTTGGAAAGGGAGATGTAATGATGAGGAAGGGGATTCAGGGGAGGGAATGGTTTTGGCACTGTTCTCACTCCGCCTTACCTCCCTCCAACCCTCTAATGCAGAAACTAGCATATGTACATACCCGCACAACCCCCCCCCCCCAACCCTCTCTCTCTTTTCCTATCTCCCACATATTCTCGCACAGCACCTCTACATAT
>NW_019721529.1:241220-280614 GCF_002891405.2 Cryptotermes secundus
ACCCCCCCCCCCCAATCTCTCCTTATTATCACACTTTCTGACAAATGCTGCCAACTGAGTCGTATAATTCAATCAATAATTAATAATGCATTTATTTACCAAGTTCTCAATGTGAGCACTTAACAAAATGATGTATACCTTATTACAAGAAAGCAATGTATGGCTAACAAACAATGATCTGGATAGTAACTTATGAGTGGATAGGTAAGACATAAATAACCAACCCTCTTACATATTTACACCTTGCAACTTGCATTTATTCCCATGACGTACTGTGGCCTGTGTCGTAATATATGTTGCCCATCAGGCGTACATCTTGTGCAACATTTAAACTCCTGTCATAGATTTCCAGTCAGCTTATTGACATATGAATTACATTTGAAAGCAGGGTTATAGACAGTACAGTCATTCGTCACGCGCAAGGAAATGAGTGACCGCTACATACACTGTTTCCTATCACTTCAGAATGTTGAACTTGTGACGATTCACTCTCATAATGATCTTATCCTTGTTGTCGATGTTGTGCGCACGGGTACCATGCGAGCGGTTGTTGGCTTAGAAGCACTTGCGGTGGACAATGCCAGGGCCGGACTCGTCGTACTCCTGCTTGGAGATCCACATCTGCTGGAAGGTGGACAGGGAGGCCAAGATGGACCCACCGATCCAGACGGAGTACTTCCTCTCAGGGGGAGCGATGATTTTGATCTTAATTGTTGATGGGGCAAGGGCAGTGATTTCCTTCTGCATCCTGTCAGCAATACCAGGGTACATAGTGGTGCCACCAGACAGGACAGTGTTGGCGTACAGGTCCTTACGGATATCCACGTCGCACTTCATGATGGAGTTGTAGACAGTCTCATGGATACCGCAGGATTCCATACCCAGGAAGGAAGGCTGGAAGAGAGCCTCGGGGCAGCGGAAACGTTCGTTGCCAATGGTGATGACCTGGCCATCAGGCAACTCGTATGACTTCTCCAGAGATGTGGAAGCAGCGGCAGTTGCCATTTCCTGCTCGAAGTCCAGGGCGACATAACACAGCTTCTCCTTGATATCACGGACGATTTCCCGCTCAGCGGTGGTCGTGAAGCTGTAGCCACGCTCAGTAAGGATCTTCATCAGGTAGTCAGTCAAATCTCGGCCAGCCAAGTCCAGACGCAGGATAGCATGAGGCAAAGCGTAGCCTTCATAGATTGGGACGGTGTGGGAGACACCATCACCGGAGTCCAGCACGATACCAGTGGTACGACCGGAAGCGTACAGGGACAGCACGGCCTGGATTGCGACGTACATAGCGGGTGTGTTGAAGGTCTCAAACATGATCTGAGTCATCTTCTCCCTGTTGGCCTTGGGGTTGAGAGGAGCCTCGGTGAGCAGAATGGGGTGTTCCTCAGGGGCCACTCGCAGCTCATTGTAGAATGTGTGATGCCAGATCTTCTCCATGTCGTCCCAGTTGGTGATGATTCCATGTTCGATGGGGTACTTCAAGGTGAGGATACCTCTCTTGGACTGGGCCTCATCACCTACATAGCTGTCCTTCTGACCCATACCCACCATGACGCCCTGGTGGCGGGGTCGGCCCACAATGGATGGGAACACGGCGCGGGGAGCGTCGTCGCCGGCGAAACCGGCCTTGCACATGCCGGAGCCATTGTCCACAACCAGCGCAGCTACGTCGTCGTCACACATGTTGGTTAACCTTCTCTGTCGTTCACTTAGCTCCGGCCGGCGTACTCTCTGCCCAGTGTCTTAGCAACGACTGAGCCACGCAAGTAGCACCCGCTATCTATATTCTCGGCTGTGGCCCGCTGCTCTAAGGGGAGCCAAAAATATCGGCCGCCTTACAAGGGAATCAGCGGCGCGCTTCGGGACGCTTTCGTCCGTCGCGGTCCACGCACTGCCGTATGCGCAGGAGCTACCGTTAGCCATATAGGGATGTTGCTGTCAGCGGAAACACGAAAAAAACATTTGAAGTCAAGCCATGGCAAGGATGCCAGTTTTAACTCTACCGCGTTGCCGCCTACCATCATGGGGACGTCGCCTTAACCTGCACACTTCATTGTTTCACGCTTGTGGTTGTTATTGTTCGTCGAGAGTCCGACAGTAGTTCTAGAGTTTTGGTTATTTCTTGGTGAAGTAGTTCAAGTTAATTGTCAGGGGACACACAGCAGCGTAAAGTATTCGTGGTATCAACTGCTTAATCCTGAATTTGTTTTCATTGCGCTGATTCGTATCATGCAACAGACGTAAAAACGACAATTTTAATCACTTGAGTAGTTTTCTTGTTATAATATTCTTCCGGTTTTAAGCCCAATTTTCCCCTTGTCGACTGTTACATGGAATTGAAGTAATGACTGTTGGCATACTATCTCAAGTGAAGCTGAGGGCAGATCAGCTTATGTTATTGCTGCAATTGCATACTGTGAGGCATGCAGTGTAAGTCGGAAACAGTCAGTGATGCTCATACAAATATTTAGAGTGTCATTTCATTAAAAATGCTAAGAATTTCTGTTACAGTGCAGTGTGAATTGGGTTCAGTCAACTTCTTGTCGTTAAAATATTAGTATCGACGTAATAAACAAACGGGTTCTCCTAATTTTCTGAGTGCACCACGGATAATCTGAATTAACGAATTTCTAAAACGCGTTAATTCCGTTTGTTGTGTTACACGCTATGCATTTCCTGTAGTTTAGTTTTAATTGCATACGCATATTTTTCGTAGCATTTTAAAATAAAAGTATCGAACTTATTTTTTTTTAAAAATATCGCAGCATTCCATTCAGAAAATATTTACGGAATAAATTTGTTTTATTTCGATTTGAATATATCACAACATAAAATTCGAGCAGATAACTGCTATAAGTACATACTTATCTGTGATAATTAAGAATACACTAGTTTAAAGTGGTTCTATTTTGAATTTAATTCTTAATGCATATAAATTCCTTATCAGTGTGTATCGCATATGTTACAAATAATATGTTCGTGAAGTGTATTTGAATTCAAAGATTTCCGTTATTATGAATACAAATGTAACACCCATCTTTATTAGAAAAATTTCTACTTCGTCTTCCTGCTTCGTACAAAACAATGGCATTAACTTCTGCAAAAATATACCTGATATTATACATTTTACGTTAAACTGTATTCATTATGTGCTTACAGACATTATTTTAGGAGGCATTGCTGCGGATGATATATTTTTATATATTTGTTATTTAAAGATGTTATTTGAGTCGAGAATATATCGTGTTTGTGTTGAATGATTAATGTATATGAAGCAATAAGTGGATTGAAAATTAACAGATAAACCGAAGTAATCAGAATAACCTATCCCAGAAATGTATCCACCAGAGATCCCATATGATCTCAATTGCGATTGAACCCGGTCCGCCGCGGTAGGAAGCTAGCGATTAACCACCTGAGCTACAGAATGGGAAATATGTATTGTGTAACCCAATTTAATAACGTCAGGGTGCTTTTCTTTAATATTATGTGAGTAACAAAATGAATATTACAGAAAAGTGGCAACATTCTTTTTCGTAAAATATTTCTCAGTGAAGTGAAAGTGGATCATAAACTTCACATATAACAAATTACACTTCGACGTGGAAAATTCAGATGTGCTGTCTGATGTATCTTCATTAAATCACATTTATCTTTCACTTTCAAAATTAAAGAAAATTCGCGATTTTATAATGAAATGCTTTACTTTGTCCTAGCCCTTTAATGTGTAAACGGTAAAGAACATTTAATGGCCTACTCCTGCAGTGCTTAATGTAATTTCATTCCACTTTGAACTGCTTGATTTGAATTGGACTTATTGGCGTAATGCGCATGAATGGGTTTCAGGTAGAATTTCTGAGTGAAGGAGCAGTTAGCAGGGCACGTGATCCTTTCCATTTCAATTTTTGCTTCCTTCTCACATTATAAAGTCTAAAATCGTTTATCAATGCGTTTAGCGACTCCTAGTTTCCCTGCAGATTGTGCGGACAACTGTATAAAAGAGTTAATTTAGTGAATGAAAGACTGGGGCCTTTGTTATACCCCTACTGCGGTCCAATTTGTCAGAGCGCAAATAGGGAAATCTTCTGTATCTGTTAGTGACTGCAAATGTATATTAGATTAGCACGTAACTTGACATGTAAATTGAGTCTCCAAGAAATCAGCGTAACAAACAATAGTGAAAATGGAATATAATTTTGAAAGTTAGAATATCTATGAAATTACCAGTCTATACCATACATATAAGAGTAGATACTTGATAAAACCGTTCCTTACGTCTGTCATTCTTAACTTTATGTCCTGCAACAAAAGAAGCAGCACAAGCTATCCAGCTCACTTCTAGAATAACTCGAAGGTTCACGTTCCAAAACGTAGGGTTTCTCTTCCACAGATTTTCACATATCACGTCGAATAAAATGTTTCGTTGTATAAACAAGTTTCTTTTTAATAATATCTAAAATTTCGTAGCTATGGTAAAAAGTAATAAAAAATAAAGATATCCCTGTAGCAGGCCTTGGAGGCCCATAGGGTTGTGAAATGTTGAGGTTCCAACATTTTCTAGACACTCGTCTCATAGATGGCCGTAAGTTTGTCAGCCCTAGCCGCCGGCCGCTCTTTACCCCCAAGAATATTCCAAGAATATTCCTGGTACTCATTTCTGTTAGATGCTGAATCGACCCCAGGGCCACAGTGCGGCTGGAAGGATCAGGTAAATTGAAAAAAATTCAATGACCTCATCTGGATTCGATCCCACGACCTTCCGGCTTGTAGCATAGTGCCTCAACCAACTACGCTACCGCGTCCCCCCCCCGTGGCGATGGTACATTAGCATACATATTATGCTTCTGGACATTGTCCATCCTTTTTTTTAAAAAAACACCGCCCTAATTATATTTCTCTTTCCGGAGAGAGAGTCTAGTTCTATCGACTGGGCCCAACGTGGAAATTTTTACCTGAAGACGGAGATAGAATACAGTCTCCGAAACTTTGTGTTTTGAAATATAAGGAGGACGGAGTTTAGATAAAACATGACTATGGATACTGTCCAGAAAGATAATATTTGATATTTTTAATAATTTTCTCTTCATAGGGAAGATACACGAAAAGGCAATTGGAAGTACTTCACGAAAATAATATTCTTCTGGGATTTGACGCCATTTCGTCTAGTAGAATTTCACATAATTCTGTTGGTGGTTCAGTACTCTGAAATATCTCTGAACTCCTATCAGACTGCAAGACGTCACATCTCACAATGTAGCTCAAAATGGGAAGCTATGTAAAGATATTCATAAATCTTTTTTAATATTATGATCGGTACAACTCATGGAACTCGGGATAAATTTCCCTACATCCGTTCTGGGTTTTCATGAATAGATTCCAAACACCTTCCTTCGCTTCTTTATGAAAATATCATCGTACACAATCAAATTTTCCTTCGATAATTTTTCAAAGTTCTCATTGGATACTTTCGGTTCTCAAAAGTAAAAATATAGTATGAAAATCAAGCTAAAATACCAGCAATAAGAGCAGTATTAATTTCAATAAAACTTAAAATAGTAATAGTAGTACTAAAATTAATGATAATTATATTGATAATAAAGAAATATAAGAACAGGAAATACAAAATAAACCAAACTCCGCGGCCTGTAGTCCGCAAGCGAACTATACCGACCGAGCGACAGCCGCTTGTCGGTGAAGTTAATGCAAACTTAAGCCGACAGTGAGTGTCACGTGGTCAGCGTAACGGATCCCCCACGGCCGTTAATCTCGGTTTTCTATACCGCAGCCGCTATTTCCTAAAATAGCTCCTCAATTATTCTCACGAGGGTCCAGACACACTACTTCTCAGAAAATTTGATAGCGCCGGGAATCGAACCCGGACGTCTGGATCTGTAAGCAGGAACTCTGACCACTAGACCACAGAGGCAGTACAAAGAATGACACCGGTCGCTTAATTTTACATAAGAAATTTTTCGGTTCTGCACAGAGATACTGGGTTTTCGGACTTTGTCCATCGTCCGGATTCTCAATAACTAGAAAAAAACGCGTTTCGGAAACTGGATCTGTTTCCGTCCTCAGGTGAGGGAAGACACCTACTCTGTTGGGTCCGAAACGTGTTTTTTCTTAGTTATTTAGAATCCGGATGATGGACAAAGTCCGAAAACCCAGTATCTCTGTGTGTTACACACCATCGTCAGAATCCTATAATATCCAATTTTCGGTTCTCGTTCAAAATTAAAGCCTGTAAAGTAAATTCCAGTAGGTGTATGTTCCTTCCTTAGCTCCACGATATAACGTAGGGCGAGACCAAGAGCTGTGTATACAAAGCTCCATGAAGCGCGGTTCTTCCTGTGATATTAATAGTTCTCTCATATGATGAAGATATTTCTTGCCGTTCATGGAAACGGGAGACTCATTTCCGTGATCATAGCAACTTTCCACTGGATCTGAACTTTTATCTAAATAAACACAGACCATATTCTAATTCTTTCAGATCGATTTTAATATCATCCTCCACTCCTGCACCCCAGAATGTAAATTGAAATGGAACCAATATATTTTAAAGCATTAAAATATCGCCTTCGCATCTACTATTATATCTCTAGAATGGTTACTTTTTTTTCAGATACCCCACTAAATTTCTGTGTGCAGTTCTCATGTCTCACACACATGCAACAGACACCCATACTTCCGCCTAATTTCCCCTTCATTTGGTCTCCAAAATAATATTTTGTAAAGAGCACAAATTAAGAATTTGAGGCTTTCACGGCCGTGACTATGAAGAAAGCAGTCTTCTGGGATTTGGCACCGTGTATATGTGGTGTTAACCGACGTTTCGGAGGAACGTATCGCCTCCATCTTCAGGGTAGAAGAAAAAGTATAAGAAATCTGCAAGCGACAAGACCGTGAGAACGGTAAAAGCAGACTGCTTTCTTCACAAATTAAGAAGTTTTTCATTAAGGAATTCTCTTTAGACTTCTGTTACTTTATGCCGCGCCATAGCTCAAGCGGTTAGTCGCTGGCTTCCAACTGCGGCAGCCCGGGTTCGATCCCGTTCTGGTCAAGTGGGATTTGTGGTGGACAAAGTGGCGCTGGGGCGGATTTCCTGCGAGTACTTCGGTTTCCCCTGCCAACCTTCATTCCACCAAATTCTCCATCATCATAATCACCCGGGGCAGGTACAGTAGGCCAATCAGTGGCCGCCGTGCCGAGTGGACCCAGTTGGACTCCACCGCCTCATTAAGCGAATTAAAAAGATCCCTTCGGCCCAAATTCTCTTCTCAGCGCCCTGTTCTCTCACACACACTTAATCGCTGTTCTCCTTAGGACGAGAGTGGTTCTCCGCATACACAGAGCGTGTCCTTAGAAGTTAAGAGGCACTCAGCTGCAGAAGATACTAGCCGCCTTCTGTGGAACCCGAAAGTTCGTCGAAAGAACCAGCACCTGGATCTTATCTTGAATTAGATGTCCACACCTTCCTCCTGTTTTTATTTATGATCTCTTATCATCTTATCATGTGCTCTATACCTTGGTCTACCAAGTGGTCAATCTCCTTCTGATTTTACGACCAGAATTTTATATTTACCTCTCTTCTCTCCCATTCCTGCTATCTGCTCCGCCTGTCCCATTTTCCTTGATTTGTTTACCTAGTAACAGTTGATAAATACTATAAATTATTAAGCTCCTCATACTGCTTTCACCAACTTTCTCTTCCTTTCTCTTTCTAAATTGAAGCACGTTCCTCGAAAAAAAAAACTTGAATAGTATGTTTACTTTAATCATTTAATTAATTAGTAATAGCTATTTTGCAAAAAAAAAACTTGGAAGGAATTAAGGAGAAAATAAAATAAATTTTTTGAAAGAAATATCTGCATTCGATCTAGAGCTCTTATGAATATTAGCTGGGCTCTTTACCACAAAATTTCTCTCTTAGAATGACTTGAATTTAATAAACTCACAACTAATCTTCCCTCTCCTCCTGCAAAAACGTGTTTTTTCCTTATATTTCTCTTCCTTTAGCATTGCTTCCGTTATTTTTATCATTCATATCCAAAATAAACACAAAAAGCAGAGAAGAATGTTGGATCAAAACTTTTTTCTTGCATGTGGAATAGAAGCAGTACCTACACACGAAATCTCTGGGGATATGGATTTCTATAAGCCTGCCATCTGCTACTGCAGAAATGAAACTTTAAGGCTATCCTTTCTTAAGTGAAGCCATCTGTATTCAGTTGAAAAGATTTCTGTCGTTCTTTCTAACATAAGAAAACGATATTGTAATCTTTTTCCCTTTGAGGGTAACGTATGTTCCTTCTGCTTCCCTTGAAGACGATACGGTGACCGTCATCTCTGTCTGAAGTGGCCTGGACAGTCTCCGAGATAGAAGAAATCCGTGTTTAAATTCGAGACGCAGACTTGAGTTCAGTCACCAGCGCACAGGGTAAACGACTTCAAGCACTTTACCTTCAGGACTACCTGAAATTATAAAGCATGAATATTCATCACCACAGAACTGCGTGTGTTGTAATAAATTGGTCCACTTTAACTCAATTTCAATTGCCATTTATAAATACCAATCTCTTCCATCTGCAAGTCTTGCAAGTTTTTCCAACGAATTATATTTCTCTGTAGGATCTGAGGTTCTCACAGCTGTGGTTAGGGACAGTTCTACCTTCTGAGATATAACGCCCTGCAGTTCTTTAAAAGTTAACCCAGGTTTCGGTGGAAAATATCGTCTCCATATTCAAAGTCGAAGAATAAACCAAACAAGAAACCAGCATGAAGCAGATAGACAGCAGATATGTTCCTCCGAAACATCGGCTGACTTTCAACGGAATACACGGCATCATATATCAGAAGATAGATATTTAAATTGAAGAATGTTTTCTGTGTTGTGGAGCTGTGTAGATATTGTGTGAACAGACTTTTCGTAGACACCTCCTCACGCTGGTTCCGTGCTCGCAGATTTCTTACACCATGAATATGGAGGCGATACGATCCTCCGAAACGTCGGTTAATACAATATATATATATACATGGCGCCACATCCCAGAAGATGACATTCTTCATAGTCACAGCCGTGAAAACCTCAAATTTTATAGATCTTCAAGTTAATCGTCTGTATTTATTTGTCCTGTAATTGTCACATGTAAACACAGTTGAAATTTTAAAGGAAAAATTTTGATAATAATATATTAATCAGACAGCCTAAATATAGCGCTTCAAGCTTTCTGACGCCTTCATATTTGGGCCTATTGACGTGTTCTATCGGCGCTACATAAGAACTATTTTCCATTACACATTATGTACTTGTTGGACTATTTCGGTCGCCAACAGCAGCACACACACCTCTGTTTCTATTTCTTAGGCTTGGTGACAGTTCGTAGCAGATGCACAGAATATACAGTTTCTTTTTATGAATAAAAAGAGACGGAGTCGACAATTTCCTCGTCCTAAACCCCATTTCCATATCGCCCACAGAAGTATTCATAATGATGTCAAATTTATGCTTACTGGTGACCTCTGCACATTAACACTTCATCTGAAGTGAAAGGAATTCCTGACATGCTTGAAGTGACTTCTCATCGAGTAGGCTGATGTAGCAATTCAGCTCTCTCAGGCAACTCGCATTCCAGCAGTGCCTGATACTAATCACTGCCATGTTTCGAATGTCTGTAATGAGTCCCTCGGGATGTTCATGTCAATTTGGGGAAAGTACTTTCCAGAAGGTAATAGCTGCTTTCTGCCAGATCCCCACTTTCTTATCATGATCCTAACCTAATAATTCTAGTGATTTTGTGTTAATTGTCGTTAGTAAAATAGATGAAAGCCTTGTAAGATTTGAGGTTTTCACAGAGGTGACTATGAAGAAAGCAGTCTTCTGGGACAAGCAGACTGCTTGTACCGGTTCTCACGGTCTCTTCGCTTGCGGATTTCTTATTTTTCCTTCTAACCTGAAGATGGAGGCGATACGTTCCTCCGAAACGTTGGTTAACACCACATCTACACCGTGCCACATCCCAGAAGACTGATTTCTTCAGATGAAAACTTTGTTTTGATGGACTGATGGGGTCAGGCTGTGCATTATCGCATGTGTCCACTATAAACAAGTGAAGGGACATTCGCGAAAGTACACCATAGGATATATAGCTAGTATGTGTAGCAAATTAGAAGCATTTCATGTGATTAAATAAAGGTGTTTACATCGTGGTTCCTTTTTTTTAATTTAAATAGTTTTCTAACTACAAAATCATCTTAGTACTATAACATCTCTAGAAATTCACAATAGCACACAGCCTTTTTTGTCCGTTATATCTGGGTCTATTGTAACGAGGGTTTACTCTACGAAAGGTCAGTAAATTATAGCTCTAAATTGTTTGCTATAATGTGCTATGCCTACTGAAAACAAGAACTGTGAAGTCAGCAGAGACAACCGTTGCTAGAAGACGGTTCTTTAAACACGCCCGTTGCTAGGCAATGGCTCAGAATCCGTCACGTGTTAGCCCAAACAGACACTCACGAAGAACTGTTAGGGGCGGTGTTTTCTATGAGGTCCGTGCCGAGGCCATATATATATGAAACGAGGACCAGCTAACCATTAAAAAGTCACTCTGAAAATAGTCCAAGGTCACGTTAAAAAAGAGATCCGCTTAATGCAAGCCATTTTGGTTTTCGTGCCCGTCACAGCATGACACTTCAATGTATGAGGCTTACGGACCACGCCACCTTAAACTTCAACAATAACATGTCTACAGCTGCTGTATTCTTGGATATTGAAAAAAATGCCTTTGATACAACATGGCACCTTGATTTGTTACATAAATTATTTGAATTACAATTTTCGATCAGTCTAATCAAACTTATTATTCTCTTTCTCAGAGAAAATTCAGAATCTCGGTCTAAGGTGAAATATCTACACCGAGGGATATACACGCAGGGGTGCCGCAAGTTTCGGTCCTGTCCCCCACATTATACAGTGTATATAGACGATACCCCCTAAACACCTTGTGTATATCTCGGTCTCTTTGCTGATGACAGACCGCAAAATGTCTCAGAAAACTGCAGCTAGTTCTCAGTGATATTGAGACGTGGAGTGAGCGCCGGGACATAAAAATCATTTAAGATGAGATACTTTTCTCTTAAACTTAGCCCCCTTGAGGCTCATATTATATTGAATTGACGGAATTTCCCCTTCGTCAATCATGTAAAATATCTCGATGTAATCTTCTATAAGAGGATTACAGAGAGACTGCACATAGAAATGACTGAAGCCAGGACCTTCAGAACATTTATTAGAGTTTACTCCCTATTCAAGAGTGAACGTTTAAGCGCCAACATTCAACTAACCTTCCTTTAAGCACTGATCAGATCAGTAATGACTTATGCTTGCCCCGTCTGGGAATTTGCGGCAGACACGTACCCCTTAGAATTGCAGAGCCTGCAAAACAAGGTTCTCCGCACCATTGGAAATTTCCAACGGTTCACGTTGGTTCGCAATTTGCACACAGCTCCAAAAACCTTCCGTATTATACGATTATATAACAAAATTGTGCAAGCAACAAGCAGAAGTCACACAATATCATGAGACTGAACATGTTCGCAACATAGAACAAGGCGAAGCCAGACAGAAAATATAAGAGGCTTAAACTTGTCGGGGGTCAAGCTTGAGACCGTTGAAGTGGCTGAGCTGCGGTTATAGCATAAGAAAAGTAAAATAGGCATGATCTGCTTTACAAAGCCTGGACTGATAAAGGATTTGGAAGAATTTTCAGTATGCAATACGTTATCTTGACAAAGACTAATCTAAGCCTATTCATAAGAGACAAAGGCATCCACTCGTCAGCGAGGATGCTGCATGAAGTCTACGAACGCAAGGGTTCAGTGGCAAAAAAAATTCTGGTCGTGATCCTCAGGAGGCTTGACGGCAAGACGAACTGATTCGCGGTGAACCGCCAGTCGTAGAGCAGCTCTGACTCTGACTGACTCTGACTCTGATTCTGATTAGCAGTCAGTGAGTCGAGATACGAGTAGGGTTTGTAGGTACAGTCAGATGAAAGTTGCAATTGTGAGAAGTAATAAAGCTGGTAGCTGATGCCGTGGACAAGTCGGGAACGCAGAGGAAAACGAATGCCTGCTGTTGGAAGCCACTACCAAACAACGTAGTGAAGACCGTAACTGAGAACACTAGTATGTGTGTGATAGTGATTTGTGAAGAGTAGTCGCCAGTTATTTACGAGCTAAATAAATCCGATTACCAATCCAAACGCCATCTATGGTCACTCTGTCGCTTGAGAATATCTACCCAGTATTAAGATTGTGTATCCGTATAGTTTCTCCTCCACGCCATCATGACGTGATTCTTACATACGAGGGAGAGTCAGTAAACAGGACACAAATGGAAAAGGAATAGCTGTAATGGCTCTAATAGGTTTTCTTTGGGTATCACGAGGTAGCAGAACTGTCCAATTGCATGAGAGTCTATGTAGCAGACGCGCATGTGCAAGTTCAGAAGCTAGTTTCAGTGGTCAAAAGGGTGAGCGTACTTGAGAGGTATGCTATCAAAGAGCAGTGTTCTGTTGTGCGCTTTCTGTATGCAAAACGATTCAGTGCAACAGATATTCATAAAGAAATGTTTGCTGTTTATATTGGGAAGTGTCTGTCGCGTAAAGCGGTCCCACCTTGGTGGCAAATATTTCGCTGATGATGAAGTTGAAACAAGGGGTGCGGAATTGGCTGATGCAACAGTCAAAAGACTATCTATTCTGCGGGTTTTGACGTGCTGCTAAGGCGATTGGACAAGTGTGTCAGTGTTGGTGGAGGATATGTCGAGAAATAATCTTTTTTTTTCAGGTACGAATATCGCATGTTTTACGTTTTACTACGACAGTCAATAAGTTCGTGGACTGGCCGCAAAGAGTCGTTGCAGTGCACTACAGTGGATAGGTTGAGGCACGATCTGATGCCCTGTCTGTTCATCTCTCGTCACAGCAAGAGGCAGTTGTGTGTCAACAGTGTAAGAAGAACTACGGCCTCTGTTGTGAAATGCAGTTAAATGCACGTGGCGGAAATCGAAAATGTGGCAGTTTGAACAACGGGTAAATATTAAGTTCTGTCAGAAACTAGGAAAATCCCCTAGCGAAACATTTGGCATAGGAAGAATTGGCTGTTGCTACACAACAACGCCCCTGCACATCGCTCTGTTCTTGTCCAAGAGGAACTGGCAAGGCAACAGGTCACCGTTTTGCCACACCCTCCGTACTCACCTGATCTCGCACCATGCGATTTCTTTCTCTTTCACCGCGTGAAAGCAAAGCTACGTGGTTGTAGATTTCAGTCCTCCGAGGAGGTCGTCAATGCCACAAGAGACGCCGCACGGGAATTTCTTACCAATATGTTTCAGCAATGTTTTCGGCAGCTATATCAACGTTGGCAGACTTGCATAGCGGCCAACGGAAACTCTTTTGAAGGCCGATGTGGGTCTGCGTAAGCGTATGTGAATACCTTGTAATATGATGCGATAAAACCACATTCCATGAACTTAATGACTCTACCACGTATATTCATTTGTGATCTCTTTACTGACTCTCTTTCTTAAATAGAATATTTTTATTGAAGTAAATAACCAAAAATAATTTAAAAATTATGTTGCTTTCAGATCTACGTATGATTAATAGATTATAATGTAAGAGTAAACTACCATGACCTATTTCATAGTACTGTCCAATCATTTACACGGAATAATTGAGGAAACCCACAAAAGTAAACCTAACTCAGAATAGCATATAATTTAGCTTGAATTTGAATCCGGTACCACTCGAATATGATTCTATAATGCATCGCTACATTAAAATATTGTGTCTTTTGGTACTTTCAATAGTCGACTGATGAAGTGCAAAGGAGCAAGAAAATGCCCGCGGTAGACGAATATGTACACATTCACGATGCTTTCATCTGCTTCCGTGCATCTCCACTGTGCAGTGACTTCTATATATATCCATGTACAAGATGAAGCTGAAGGCTGGGGGGACAACTCGTGTTATATATAGAATATCTAGTAAAGTACAAATAGCACTTGTAGAAAAAAACATTCAGGATGTCATGCGTTAGAGACTTTGCTTATGATTGCCGATCTGTTTCTTTTAATTCATTTAGTGGGGGGGAGGGGGAGTCCAGCTGGGTCTGCTCGGCACAGCGGCCACTGATTGGCCTATTTTACCTGCCCCAGGTGATTATTATGATGGAGAATTTGTTGGAATGAAGATTGGCCGGGGAAATCAAAGTACTAGGAGAAAACCTGCCCCAGCGCCACTTTGTCCACCACAAATCCCACTTGACCTTGCCGATGTGTTAGCTGTAATAAGGATGTATGAATCCTCACACTTGAGCACCGGAATTGAAATTATCTTCAATCGTGCACTGTTTTGTCTACTAACCCATGAATGTACAGCTGTAGATTGGTTCGTTGTGCACGGGTAAGACTCTCAGAAGTTCCTCTTCGTTGTGGCCGCCGTATCGTTAATATCTATTTACAATTGCCTCTAGTATTTCTTCAGCTCTAGGTTCTTCCTTCATTATCCTTAAAACGGCAGAAAAGGGGAGCTGAATAATTAAATCAGTCGTTCACGGTAGCCGAGCGGCCTAAGGCACGTACTGTCTTCGCTCGCTTGAAAACCGAGATCGTGGGTTCGAATCCCACTCAGGGCATGAATGTTTAGTTTGTGTGTGTGCGTTTTTCTGTGTTTGTGTACAGGTAGAGGCCTTGCGATGAGCTGATCACCCGCCCAAGGAATCCTACCGAATGTGTAAGATCGAGAAGAACCGAAGTGAACGGAGAAGTTCACGGAGGTAGGCCTAGGCCCACTGGGGCTGTAGTGCTAAGGGGGGGAAAAATTAAATCATAATACGTAAAAATTGAGGTTTTCGCGGCGGTGACTATAAAGAATGCCGTCTTCTGAGATGTGGCGGGGTGTAGATATTTTAACCGACGTGTCGGAGGAATGTATCGCCTCCACCTTCAGGGTATAAGAAATCCTTGAGCGATGAACCAGCGTGAGCTGCTTGACCTTTACCCTTACTGCACTGTAGACATTTTGCTACTTTCTACAAGGCAGTTTAGTAATAATTCGAACTTTGTTTGAAGTTCATTACAGACGGTCGAATTGTTAAACATAGTCGTGTTCCGTACTGAATAAATATCTGGCTGTCTGTATAAAGCAGGGCTTATCCTTAGGTTTACATAAGGAGAGGCTAATGTTCAATTTCAGCAGCAAAATTCCTGGTTTATCGTTTCATACCAGTAACAACTGTTGAACATCGCGGCGATGTTTCGTTCCATGAAAATAGTTACTCTGTAATAAGGTTCCCAAGGCTGTGACTATCAAGAGAACCGTCTTCTGAGATATGACGTCACATCTCTGAAATATGTTTGCCGAGTCATTGCCTAGCAATGGGCCTAAACGACACAATATTATTATATAAGCTAAGAATCAGTAGTAGTAGTACTAGTAGTAATAGTAGTAGTAGTAGTAGTAGTAGTAGTAAAGTAGTAAAGGTAAACCTATCCCTGTAATAGGCCACGGACGCCCACAGGTTCATGATTGATAGTTCTAATCAAATGATTCCCTGGACGGCATAATGATTATTAACTGCTCAATTGGATTTTATATCACGTAGTTCGCCGATCACTTGACGGCTTACATCAGTTACCGGCACCATATGTCTAAAATGACTCGTACCAATGATGATCATGGTTAAGCTGTTAGCCCCGAGGCTGGATACATTATGTGAATTTTATCTTGACTTTCGTATTCAGATGTTGGAATAATATACGAAAACAGGCCATTAATATTATCCCAGTCCTCTCTCTCTCTTTGCCTCCGAAGATCTTGGACTTTGGCCATTTTTTCAGTTTTCTTAATCTATACACAGTCGATAGGACTCTTTGGACGGGGGATCAGCCCGTCGCAATGCCGCTACCTATACACAGGGCAACACAAACACAGAATAAACGCACACACAGACATCCATTCCTAGAGTGGGATTCTAACTCACGACCCAAGCGTTCGAGCGGACGAACACGTTTCATGCTTTAGAACGCGCGGCCACTGTGATCGGCCATATTGTTCCATATATTTACCAATTTATATTTTCTAGTCAACTTCACACTGTAGGCCTGCATTAAATTAATTGTGCGGTTAAAAAGGCGTCGATAAATAAATTAAGGAAGAGAATTATATATCTGTAATCCCCCATTCGTGCTATATACCCTGCCCACCTCACGTCAAGGAGGATGAGGTGGGCAGAACATGTAGCACGAATGGGGGAGACGAGGAATGCACATAGGATATTGGTGGGAAATCCAGAAGGAAAGAGACCACTGGGAAGGTCAAGACGTAGGTGGGTGGTCATAATTAAAATGGATTTTAGAGAGATGGGATGGTATTGATTGAAGTGATCTGGCTCAGGATATGAACCAGTGGAGGGCTCTTGTGAACACGATAATGAACTTTCGGGTTCCATAAAAAGCTGGGAAATTCTTGCGTAGCTGCAGAAATTGCGGCTCCTCAAGAAGGGCTCAGCTCCATGAGCAAGTAAATCATATGATCTGTTTAGCATATGGAATATATAAAAATTCAGGAGTTTTCCTCATTAACAGCGGCTGGTTATGATAGTATGGATGTAAACATTCATTTAGACTGACTAGCCTCTTAAAACTCAGTGGTTATATATATATATANTCATTACATTGAGGTTCTATTTATAATAATGATTATGTCTTGAGGTAACTTTACCAGGATTTTAGTTTCTAACTTCGATTCTGTGTAACAGCAGATGAAAAATTTGACTTAAATTTCGTTAAGACTAAATTTAAAGTAACTGTCATACAGAGCTGAACTTCGATAAACTTTCAATACGCACTCCATGAATCTCTCCACATGAACTACAAATGCCCTTGGCCGTTTCAAGAGAGGCTGTGTTTGAGCATTTGTGTGATATTTCCAGGCACATCCAACTCGAAACACTGGAACTTTTAATATCCTAGCGGTGGGAGCGCGGTGTTTAAAATAGTCCCAACACAATTAGGAGCTATATTGGGCCAAGTACAGCTTCCCTCAGTTTGTCTCGAGCTGGTATGCTTTCCTGTTAAGGCAAGCCTGAAGGAAACCTTCAGGGAGACGGTCTCGCTGCTTTCTTTTTTTTTATAAATCCAGGTAAGGAAATAGGTTTCTTTGCCTCTCATCCGGGAAGCTGTGTTTAGAGTGCAGACAGCTGCCTTGACGGGGATAACGTGGAACACTGTCTGCATTTGTTTCGACCAGTCAAACTTCCTTCTCTGTTTCACAGTTTCCTCTCCAACTTAATCGAAGACGGAATTTCTGTCGTATTTAATCAGCGAAGGCAGTCGATAATTCAGAACTGCTAATTCTGACACAAATTGTAAATATTCACTTAGATATTCTTTTATATTTTACTTTAAAATAAAATTTAATATCGATTTCTTTGATCTTTTTTCGTGATATCCTGTTAACCCTACAGATATTTTTATGTACTTAAGTATATATATACAGGTATATTGTAATTATAATGTAATAAAATATCATATTTATCCCCATAGGGATCTTTATATAATTATATACAAAGTATTGTGGCACGTAAATACATTGTTAGGCAACGACCACGAAATAAACAACGACCGTTACTAGGCAGGGGCCCGTAAATAGCAACAGAGGAAAAGTATTTTCTGTGGGTCCGTGCCGGAATGTTATAAGCAAAACAAGTTAGGAGTTGTAGCTAGATAAACCCTGGGGTTTAGTTTTGTGAGCTGTTGCTGTAAGTAGCTGATAGCTAAGGGCGGGGTAGTTCGGGAATCTAGAGGAAGAGGAACGTCCTCCGTTGGAAGCGGCAACTAAGCAACGGCTTTTGAAGACTGTAATAGACTGAGGAGTGATTTGTGAAGTATGTAGAACAGTGACAGCATAATCCTTACTTGTAGTTACGAGTAGTGAGAGTTCAATAAATTCAATAACCGATCCAAACCCCGTCTATAGTCACTACATCACGTGACAATATCATAACATATCAATTTTAACATAAAGTCACATAATATAACAGACATGGGGATTCACCGAACGTTGCGGTAGAGTTGGTAGCACTTGCACTTCTTATCAAAGTCCAGGTTTCAAATTTAGGCATGGGAACAGGCTATCGTGACTGAATGTTTTCGTGGTTTTCACCAGTCACTCCATAAGAATTATGACATTTTACCTCATATCAGTAGTTACTAGTTAGTTATAGGACTAATGTCTAGACCATGTTCAATAGCCTGTAAAAGAATAATTTGTTATTTATTGTGACCATCATCATTATCACAGTGTGCTTGTATCAATGCATTGTCCTGTTTATGAGTGTACTGCAACCGTCTGAGAATGAACAAAGAAAAAAGCGTATGTAACAAGGCGATTCAAGTGTGACATGCTTGTGTCGTTAGTACGTGGCCCGTAATTATTAGATGTGGGCAGATCCTTCTGGCTGCGAATTCTTTCTGCCGCCAGATGGCATTCCGATCCAGGCACAAAGCACTCCAATTTCGCCATACGTAAAAGCCCCATGCTCTGCACAGGGTTAAATTAACGCACTTTTATTACAAAGCTGTAAGTAAAGGCCTTGACCTAAAACGTTTCTAATAAAAGCACGACAGTGCATCCATTTGATGGTGTTAATGTTGAATGGCCTCATGTTGTACAGGCGCTAAAATACGTCAGATTGCAATGAACGATCCCAATTCTTTGAAAAAATACTGTTGGTACGTCCAAACACATTGCTGTAGATACTCACTCTTAAAATATTATATCATAAAATGTAAGCCATAAAAAGGGAGCTACAGTACTGTATAAATAACACACTTTTAGTCAAATTACCTCGATATGTAAGATTTGAGGTTTTCAGGGCGGTGACCGAAAAAAAAAGCAGTCCTCTGGGATGTGGCACCGTGTAGATATTGTGTTAGCCGACATTTCGGAGGAACGTATCGCCTCCTCACTCGCGTGAGGTTCTTAGTAAGCGGATTTTCTTCTACCCTGAAGATGGAGGCGATACGTTCCTCCGAAACGTCGGTTGACACAATATCTACAGGGTGCCACATCCCAGAAGACTATTTTCTTCATACTTCCATATGTTTAAACCTGGCTTTAATTCATCTGCTAATTCATAAGCTGCTATATTTTGTGTGAAGCAAAATTATGCTTCTTGCTGCCATAAAAATATACATATACGTACCTAGGGCTATACGTTCTTATTTTATAAACCTTTTTAAAATGCTAAATTTTTACTTTAAATACTGCTAGAGTTTCATAAAGTTGGAACCGAGATAGCGTAGGCCGTAGATGGTACAGCGATTGGCTATGAGCTGGACGACCGAGGGGTCGGGGTTCAGTCACGTTAGGGTCACGAATTTTCTCTTCTTCACGTCGTCCAGACCGGCTCTGGGTTCCATCCAGCCTCCTATCCAAAGGTCCCGGAGGCTTTTCCCCCGGGGGTAAAGCGTGAAGCTGACCACTCACCTCCTAGTGCCGAGGTCAAGAAAATATGTATCTATACTTCCACTACTCCATACACCTTCATGGCATAGTGTTTAATTAGTTACACACAGGACCAACTACCTTCTTTAGTGTGTCTAATAGCACGAAGTATTTTTTCCAATCCATGGTATTAACTCCCCTCCCCCAATACTACATTTCAACTGCTCAGTTTTATCTGTATTATTGAAAATGTTTATTGATACAGTGGTATTTGGCATTTCATATCTGCTGTACCTTCATCACATGTTAATTATAGTACTCTAAAGATATTATTGGGCATGCACTGTCTTCGCTCGCTTGGAAACCGGGATCATGGGTTCGAATCCCACTCAGGGCATGGATGTTTAGTTTGCGTGTGTGCGTTTTTCTGTGTTTGTGTACAGGTAGAGGCCTTGCGACGAGCTGATCACCCGCCCAAGGAGTTCTACCGAATATGTAAAATCTAGAAAAAAAAACGAAGTGAACGAAGAAGTTCATGGAGATAGGCCTAGTCCCACTGGGGCTGTAGTGCCAAGAAAAAGAAAGAAGATATTATTGAGCCGGTCACGGTAGCCGAGCGGTCTAAGGCATGCACTCTCTTCGCTCGCTCGGAAGCCGGGATCGTGGGTTCGAATCCCACTCAGGGCATGGATGTTTAGTTTGTGTGTGTGCGTTTTTCTGTGTTTGTGTACAGGTAGAGGCCTTGCGACGAGCTGATCACCCTCCCAAGGTGTCCTACCGTATGTGTAAGATCTAGAAAAACGAAAGTGATCGGAGAAGTTCATGGAGGTAGGCCTAGGCCCACTGGGGCTGTAGTGCCAAGGAAAAAAAAATATATTATTGAAGACAACTGCCCTAACTCTGGGCCGGACAGCAGAAGAGGGTACAGAGAACAGAAGAGAAGAGGACAGATATGTTTTCATATGAGTTTACCATTATATTCTTCCGTCAATTTGTACATAAAAACAACCTTCATTGCCTGTGTTCTTAATGCAAAACCGCGTCTGATCGCTTCTTTGTCATGACCATTGGAAAGGATATACTCGCACAACCCGAATCTATCTGTTATAGTACTGACAGTTTACTATACTTACAAAATATGAGTAAATTTCTGAACACATTGATTAAAATACGTGTGTAATTCAGACAATTTTAGACCTTAATGCGTTAGAAGGAATTTTGTTTGAGAGTCACAGGACCCAAATGCGAAACCTTTAAAACAGAGACACAGAGAGATTGACTGTGTAACTGAGCCATGACATTACTAGACCGTTTTCCTTTGTAGCGAGCTGCACAGAATGACAGAAATTTACCGGATGGGCTTCAGTGAAGCCGAAATGACTGACAGGGAAGATTACATTGTGATGGCAACAGGAGAGCACTGGGCTCCTGTGAGTGATGTGAAGATCCTGACCTAATACAGAGTGATCAGACAGTGGAGCAGATGCACAGCACATCCCTGGGGGGCTTCCCACGCACTTAAATACTTGGAGCAGGCGCAGAACGTGAAAGTTGCTGAGTGGGACATTCGTGGAGAGCGGACAGGAAAGGAACGTGGCCTAGTTTTAATTTAAGTATCGTTGAAGGTTGACAGAATATCATGCTCACCTCAGCGCGAATGCCAGTTAAGGGATTCGACACTCTGACTTCTATTAAGGTTATATAATGGGCCGCGCCATAGCTCAAGCGGTTAGTCGCTGGCTTCCCACCGCCGCGGCCCGGGTTCGATCCCGGGTCTGGTCAAGTGGGATTTGTGGTGGACAAAGTGGTGCTGGGGCAGGTTTTCTCCGAGTACTTCGATTTCCCCCACCAATCTTCATTCCACCAATTACTCCACAATCACCCTCGCCTATCATCTGGGGCTGATACAATAGGCCAGGAGTGGCCGCAGTACAAGGGACTTAGTCCCACCCCACTAGCAATAAAGATAAAAAGGTTATATAACGATTCTGTATTAGGCACACAGGTTATTTATGGCGTAATGAGATGAATGGATGTTTATATACGTTGAAATTACAATTAGAAGTTATAAGGCAGTCATATCCTACTTCATTATCATCACCATCGCTCACCATAATTCATCATCATTAAGTACTTCACTTTAGCTCATTGGAGATATTCCTGCTCCAGTTTCAGTTTCCCATCTCCATCTTGGGCGACAAATATCTCTTATTCTGCTGAGCGTATAAAGGGTGACGCATGTTTGGACTGTTTTCCTTATTTTGAGAGAATAAAATGAGGTTTATGAGGTCACCTTGTTGTCTCTCCTGTCGGGTATAATTCTGATGGTCCTTGCCACGCACCAGCACAGCTATTCTTGGTTCCGAGTCCCTTGGACTTGTATTCCACTCTCTCAGGACTCTGGAGTCGTGCTGTCTGACTACTAAATTACTGCTGGCCCTCGCCACCACAATGGCTTTTGTCCTCAGTTCCATGGGACTCATGGTCACATTTTACTTTCTGACGACTCTGAGGACCTTCAGAACACTGCAGCATATTTCCGAGCTCTCTGTGTGTCTGTGACCTATTTATATAACTTCTGGGCGGGGGGGGGGGGCGCAGAAAAACATCGCCTCCATCAGAAGTAACTCTTACATAGTTTACGATTTCTGTACGGGTATTCATCTATGATTTAAACCAAGGCTCTGTTTAACATCCGCTGTTTAGCCAGACTTTTATAGCATCATGATACAGTAATATAATAAGAAACGTTGAAATAATTGAAATCAAATATCCAGCTTCTGTTAACAGTTGAAAGAAATCGAAACATCCCAGGACAAACAACGCTTCTGTCTTCATAATGTTTAAGCAGCCTGTTTCATATTATTAATTGATTAACAAATGTCTCAGATGTTCCGTCTTGCATACACATAATTAATGCGCCTTGTAAACTTATTTTAAAAACCACTTTGTCCACTACATATTTCGACCGTCGTTGGTTATCATCAGGTGTCTTGTTCTGTATCATCACAATCTTCAGCCACTTGACACTGCTTATAATGTAATTTCTGTGTTAGTGACCAGTTCCTGTGTGCCATGCGACCGCCATGTACAGCGTCTTTGCTATTTCTCGGATAACAGTCAAACTCAGAACGATTATTAACCAAATTATAAACTTTAGTACTCCTCTATAACAAGGACCGACTCTATAAAAGACCTGGGACTATTTATTGATGCTAAACTTCATTTCAAATGTAAACTACATTTTCTCTCATTGTATTAAGCTGTTGGGTCTAGTACTTAGCATTATCTTCAAATTCTTATCTCTGAATGTACTCTCAGATTGTACAGCACATTAATCAGATCTAAGCTTGAATATGGGTCCGTTATCCGGAATTCAGTTACGTCAACTGATGCCAACAGGCTGGAACGCATCCAGCAGAGGTTTGCGGCCCTGTATTTTAATCTTGTCTTTCCTAAAGTCCATTGCTGTTATTCTCTTGCTCCGGAGGAGTTCCAGCCACCTGCTCACGCTGGTTCCTCGCTCGCGGATTTTTATACCCTGAAGATGGAGGCGATACGTTACTCCGAAACGTCAGTTCACACAAAATCTATGGGGCGTCACATCACAGAAGACGGCATTCTTCAAAGTACTTATTTTCTGTTATAAGGGATACGTTCCTCCGAAACGTCGGTTTACACAATATCTATATAGCGCCACATCCCAGAAGCCGGCATTATTCTCCCCAAATAATAGTTCGTAAGAATGTAGATATTGCTATATACGATACATTTTCTCGAGTCTAATCAAAATATTTGCTCTCGGTGTAACACAAGTTTCCATGCCCTGCATTTTGTTTGAGGAAATAATTTAGCATGCGTCGCACTTGAAGATTTCACACGACAGAACTGTGCCAGAGCACAGACATTCAGTGTATGAATTCCAAATATCGTTGATTCGAATTCCGGAAGTTACTCCTGTGGCATGGTTTCGTCGATTTTCAAAGTTCTTCCTGCGAATCTGGCGAAATATATTTAAATGTTCTCTCCCGTCTTTACAATTTGTATTAAAATTGATATTTAGTGCATGACCCAGGCATTTTATGCTATCCTACATAACACTGCAGAGGCAAAGTTGCATACCCAATTTAGATTTTGTTTGTTTGTTTCTTTACTACTTTTTGGTATTTATTATCTCACTTTATTTGCCATAACGAATTTAAAATTATGATTGCACGAGACTGAAAATCATCCCTCCATCTCCACTCTACTTTCCTTTACACTTCGTCCTCTGCATTAACAATTCCTCAACCTGTCGTCATCCATTTTACTCTTGATTTCTCAGTGTGTTGCCGTATGTAACAGTTTCGTGTGCTGGGTCCGTAGGCCCTACTATCGACGTTAAGTTTCTTACAACATTTCGTTTTCATTCCTAACAGTCTGTCCAAAAACATAAAAATTAGAATATACAAAACTATAATTTTGCCTGTGGTTCTGTATGGGTGTGAAACTTGGTCTCTGACATTAAGGGAGGAACATAGACTGAGGGTGTTTGAGGAGAATATTTGAATTGAAGAGAGATGAAGTGAGAGGAGGTTGGAGAAAACTGTATAATGAGGAGCTTCATAACTTGTACACTTCTCCAAGTATAATTAGAATGAGCAAGTCAAGGAGGATGAGGTGGGCAGGTCATGTAGCACGAATGGGGGAGACGAGGAATGCATATAGGATATTGGTGGGAAAGCCAGAAGGAAAGAGACCACAGGGAAGACCAAGGCGTAGGTGGGTGGACAATATTAGAATGGATCTTAGAGAGATGGGATGGTATGGATTGGATAGATCTGGCTCAGGATAGGGACCAGTGGAGGGCTCTTGTGAACACGGTAATGAACCTTTGGGTTCCATAAAATGCTGGGAAATTCTTGAGTAGCTGCTGAATTGGCTGCTCCTCCAGAAGGGCTCAGCTCCATGAGTAAGTAAGTAAGCAAGTAAGTACAGTCTTAAACTTCTACTGCTACTCTTCATACTCGTAAGTCTGTAACCCGTATTCTCATTTTCATTACCGCTGTTACAGGTTTGACGAATGGTTTGCCTCATTTTGTGCAATAATTGACTGTACTTTAATTTATTTTTGAGGAGCACAGTCTTCTGACACATAACGCCGAGTATATCTGTGGAATTTCACTGGTGTTTCAGAGAAACATACTGCCTCCTTCTTCAGGGGAGTAGCCAAGCAAGTAGCAGAGGCTTTACTTGCCAGAGATAATCCTTCTCATATCCACCGCTGCCAGAACATCAGATCCAATACAACTTCTTTTTATTTTCTTATTTATTTGCCATTTGCAACATTTATACTCACCGCCGAAGATTTTATGAAATTGTTACCCCATTGGTCATTGAAAGTTTTGTTTCATACTCGTCTATAAAGTCTGAAATTAAACTTCATCCGTGTATATACTTCTTTGTTTTATGTGTCTGAGTAAACGGTGAAACTGTGGGAAGTAAAACACATTTAAGCCTTCACATCTGTTCGAAGGAAAAATTTCGTAGGTCTTTATAGCCTTTCCATGTGCGAGTTTCACAGTTTTAAACTCTTATAGATCCCTCGGCTTGCTTGTTACGTCAAGAGGGGATGATTCAAGCAATTGCCGGACTCCTCACATTGACCCCCGGTTAGCCATACTGATCTTTTCATCTTTACTTTACAATACACGTGTGATACTGCTATGAAAATTTGAGAAGTACTGTTGTTTGTTTACAGCTGTTTTAAGTGTACCCTACCTACCTATCTACCTATCACTCGGCGCTACAGCCTTGGGTGAGCCTTGGCCTCCTCTACAACCAGTCTCCACAACCAATGCGTGCTGCCATAGGAATGGACCCAAGCATGATGACCCAAGGCTGGTTGTTAGGTTTCTGAGCAAAATTCTTTTTATAGGATGATGTTCTTAGCCTCGTGCCCAACACGCAACCTGGAGGACCAGCGTATCTGTCTTAGTCTGCACTCTACCTTTTGACCTTTCCGGCATGTGTGACCCTACTGGTAGTTAAACTACCGCCCGCATAGCTCTCCAGGTCACAGACTCACGCAAGCCCCACCACAACGACAAGGTGGAGACACCTTTGGGGGGTTAAGTGTACACTATGAACACTATTTCATGAAGTCAGCGTCTGTGCCTTAATGTCACACTTTTTCATTCTTTTATGCTTGCCACAACTCGCTCTTATCTAATCCCCCTTCATCTGATCGCCATAATAACATATGCAAAAGTATTCAAATTATGAAACGTCGCATTATACATAATTTCCTGTGTTCTTTTACGTTCCCTTTCTCACGCTCTGAACGTTGCCCTCGGACATTTCTAGTCAACGTTCAAAATATTTCCTGTTACCTTTGTGTTGGTTTGTTTAAATATATTATGTCAACTTATCATGTTATATGGCGTCCAGTGGCAGGACAATTATTATTATTATTATTATTATTATTATTTATTTAGTTATAGTGCAAATGGGTTTTTACCCGGTGGCAGTGATACTACAATAAGAGACAACACACAAATAACACACCATACTCAAACAAAAGACAGCACAGAAAACTACACAAGCAACAAAAGAACTACAAAGTCAATAAATAATTATGGATTATGTTCTAAGAAGGATGTAGAAGGAAGAGGTCTTGATGTAGTACTTTAAGATACCACCACATCATCTGTCTGAAAGGACTAAGAAAGCTGCGTTAAAATTACATTCGTCACAGTGATATATAATTAAGTCTGAGGACATTAATTTCAGTTTTTTCAACTTACTCTCTTTGACACTGTGATTCAAAGTTTTAAATGTTATCTCTGTTCTCAATAAATACACACCCAGTTTACCTGCATATTCAGTATGCAGAACAAATTTTAAGTCTAAGCAGTCGAATTTATTTTCAGAAGAGGTCACTTTTGTATGACCTTTATGTAGCACCGATATCAGACCTGAACCCATACGGCGCAGACTTCAGTTTCACAACAGTGTGTCAGCTCACTGACTGCCTCGAAGTTCAAAGCTACGTTCACAGAACGTAACCTCAGGGAGTGGCTTTCCAAACAGACTTCTCATGCTTCTCGGTGTTACTCAGGATGAACTTTACCTCAAACAGCATTCGCTTCCATTCACTCACCCTCCAATCCTTCATTCATGATTGGTCATTATCTTCTACAATGATTTATGAACTCTGCGGTGATACAACAATAAATAACGTGTTATGCGCATAAAAATGCCAAAAATGTTCACTGTCACGCAACGCGTACTTTGATCCTTTATGCTGTAAGCATAATTTAGCAGCCGTTTCTCTGCGTAAAGAATGTTACTCTGTACACGAGTTCTCGTGTTATGAACAGATATAATTTTTACCGTCAACACAACAGTCCCTTATTATTTATTTATTTATATAGCACGTATTTTTTTACATGTTTCAACATCAAATGGGTCATTTTCAGGTGCTGCAAGTTTCTTTCATACTATTACCGAACTGCAACATTAACATTCCCTTTTTTTATAAATATTTCGTACAAGTTAGTTTCTATTGAATTCACAAACTACACAAAGCTTAGAGTAGACTTCGTTTAAAATTAACAATATAATAGAATAAAAATCTTACATGTTATAAAGTTGTATACATAGCAATAGGTTGAACCTAATATAATAATTAGGTGATCCTAAATCCACAATTAAATAAATAAATAATAAAATATTGTTCCGTTGACGGTAAAAATTATATATTTTCATTGTATATACGCAAGAGAATGCAATTCTTGAAAATAGTTCCCATATTTCTATGTCTATGCCAAAGCACTTCTTTCCCATGGCTTTGTGTACCTCTTAAACTAAGCCGCATACCGATTATTGAGAACCTCTGCAAGAAATGAGGAACCTGACGCTTGGCCTGTTATTGATGTCGAAACATCTCATTTCCTACTCACTCCTTCAGCTGTTTAAAGAAATTGAAATTTCAACGACCTTCTAAGGTTTGAGGTTTTCACGGCCGTGACTACGAAGAATGCTGTCTTCTGGGATGTGGCGCCATGTAGATATGGTGTTAACCGAAGTTTCGGAGGAGAGTATCACCTCCATCTTCGGGCTATAAAAATCCGCGAGCGAGGAACCAGCATGAGCAAGTGGCTGCAGTGGTTCCTCGCTGACCCTGAAGATGGAGGCGATACGATCCTCCTAAACGTCGGTTAACAATATCTACATGGCGCCACATCCCAGAAGACGGCATTCTTCAACGACCTTATTTTATGTTATAAGGGAATATTATTTTTGGATGGGGAGGTGATCTGGGCGCCATTGTCACAAAGCATCTCTTATTTGCACAGTAAACGTAACTTGTTAAAAATGGATTCTTGCACGTGTTCCTTGAAGATACAGAATAACAGCTGACAGGGAATGTTGCCCAACTTCCTTTTAAAGTTCATAATATCTGTCTCTCTACTGTGGATTCGAAACAGTCCTGATTCCTCCAGGGAAACATGGCTACAGAATTACTTCAGATCTGATCTTCTATTTCCAGTTTCTCCTGTGCCCTTGAGTCTGTCTCGACGGTTCTGTTTTCTTTCCCTTTCGCCTGAACATCCATCCTTTTGAAGTAAAACTGTTCCCCTTCCTTGTTATAAGCAGACGCTACATACCATTAAGGCGCGTCCACATTACTCGTACTCGTGTGACTCGCTATGCTCGCGAGTAATGTGAACGATATGACAAGTCACGAGACAAGGAAATTTAAATTTTTTAATTTAAAAACTATAGCCAATAAATTAAAATACGACTGCAGCCTATACACACTACGAGTAAATATACGGATCCTCACGCGCCAAAGCCTGGCGAGCAACTGAAGTAGTGTGGACGAAGATTTACGAGCACAAGTAAAAGACAAACGAGTCTCCCGACGAGCACAAGCCTGGCGAGCAACGTGGACGCGCCTTTAGAAGTTTGAAGTCAGTTATTATACTAGTTTATACCTAGAGACAGCATTGGCAAGATGTGAGTCAGTACACTTCACAAGAATGAGAGCATAAAGTTGCTTTGTACAGTCGTATTCTTGACCTTCTGAGGTTATTTTCTCCGTGCTCTTTACAGTTTGACGTGGATGTTCTTTAGGACAATAAATTATGAAGATGATGATTCTGGAATAAATGACAATCGAAATTATGGAATTCCAAGAAAGCCAATATAAAGTTATCATCGGGATTGGGGTGTCTGCGTCTAGATTCGAACAGGACAACAACCGGATACGAGTGTAAATGTTACCACTACACCAGTCCATTCGGTGGCTAGGAACGGCGGCTCGAATTCCACAGGCGGAAGCAATGGATATTTTTATGTTTCCCAGCACTAATGATCTGCTGAATTATGTTCTTGGATCCTCCCCCTCCAAAATATCAGCGTTCTGCGAGGGGTTAGACTCCATGCCATTCCATCGCGATACAAATACTCTTAGATGTCAAGAAATTATAAACTTACAAAACCCTTTATGGGAAATTACAGTTCTATCTTAGATGCTAATATTTTCAATGGTGATTCCTAGTAATTCTTACCCTATTTTCCGATTTTTTCAACCGAATAGCTTATGTAGTGGCAATACCGCTGCTGTGATAAAATGATCAAGAAATACGAGTCTTGTCAGGGTTGGTAGTAGCATATTTGGAAATGGCCTATAGACATCCATCTGAACGTACTGATGAAGATGGTGTCTGCAACAGGAAGCCGAATTATCGGCTGATTGTTTTTTTTTTAATTTCAGGATACTTGCATACTAAGGAGAACCACGAAAATTATTGAGTTGCTTGTCCTTTGTCGGGCATTTGTTCCTCTTATTTAGTACATGACACAGAGATACATTATTCACTGCCGAATTATGTTTGAGCTTTTCAGCCTTCTATATTTAAAGGTAAAAGGTAAAAAAGAGACAAATCTATCGCTGTAACATGCCGCAGAGGCCAATAGGGTTGTGAGACGTCAAGATTCTCACATTTTCTAGACAGTGGGCACACAGATGACGGTATGTTTGTCAGCCTTAAGCGTCGGCCGTCCTTTACCTCCCAGGAAGATTCCTGGTACTCATTTCTGTTAGAGGCTTAGTCGACACCAGGGCCATAATGCAGCCGGAAGGATTAGCTAATTTTAAAAATCCAATGACCTCCTCGGGATTGGAACCCGCGACCTTGCGGCTTGTAGCGTAGTGCCTTAACCAACTACGCTACCGCGTGCCCCACCACATTTTCTCCTAAGTGATGTTAAATAGTGACAATGTTGTAAAATATCAGTTCACTTTATTCCCCATAGCTTACAGAGTTCACTGCCCCAAAATGTTTTCCTTTACCCCTTACCCTTCTGGGTCAAACAGGCTTCGCCTTGTGCCGTAACACCATTTTATGGGCATCAGTCGGTCCAACCCCTTGCTCCTGAAACATTATGTTGTACTTGGGCTTCTTAATGCGTACTAAGTATATTTATTTTTGTATCAGTGTTACACTGGGCAGTTTTCGCTGCCTCAGGTAGACCTGTATTTTACGTAAGCCTACACAATGTTCAGAGAATTGATTCCACTCCATTCTTCAGGTGACTGGTTAGTATTGTGCTGGTATTATGATTGGTGTTATTATTATCATTATTGTTTTATTATGATTATTATATGGACGACCGGGAGCTATATTCCCGGCAATGGCAAGAAATTTTTCTCTTCTTCACAGCGTGCACACCGGCTCTGGTGTCCAGCCAGCCACCTAACCAGTTGGTACCTAGGGCTCTTTCCTAAGGGCTAAAGCGGCCGGACCTTGAACCTGATCACTCACTTCCATCCAATACTGAGATAAAAAATGGTGCGGTTATACCTGCACTCACCGACCGTCATCATGTCATGGTGCTTAATTAAGATCAGAAACAAATTTACCTTTTTACCTTTATTATTATTATTATTAGCTTAAAATTAATTTCGAAGTTTATTACTCATAGCTTTCATTGATCAAATGCCCGATACACATCTCGTTCTTGATATTAACACTCATGACTGAAATTTTCATACTTTCCCTCAATTTCTTCCAGGCAAGTGAAAGTGTCATAGCCTTCCTTCATCCATTGCATCTGTACGAATACGCGTACAATTGTCTTTTTATATTTTTCCACGTTACACAAATTTTCAGTTTATGACATTACGTATTTCATTACTGTTACTTTTTGTTGTATAGTGTACTTATTTTTTTATTACTATTAATTTATTTAATTGTAACTGTAACTGTATTTGTTGCAGTTGTAATTGTATTTGCATTATATTCATTATGTATAGTGTATCCTTTATTTGTCGTGTAGTTTTGTGTGCTGCTTTTTGTTTGAGTGTGCTGTGTTATTTTGTGTGACGTGTGTTATTTGTGTGTTATGTCTTATTGTAGTACCAGTGCCATCGGGTAAAAACTAATTTGCAGTTTAAATAATAATAATAATAACAAAACTTTGCAATTGATACGTATTATGATATAACCTCTTACTCATTGAGCAATAAGCTTTAATTCCTGAAGATGGAATCATGTACGTTCTGTCAAAATAAATCACTGATAGATGTCCTAAAACATAAGATAGTAGCCATTCTGTTTGTCTGTGTATGTTCGAAGCTTTTGGCGGTTTGCTTCAATTGTTTACACACTTCAGCTACAAGAACTGATTTCCGACGTGAGAACCCTACAGACTAGCGCTCTAGAATTGCGAGACTGAGGTTGAAGTGCATCAGCAACTTCATGGATGGTTCGTGTAATCAACTGTTACACACGAACACAACACGTCACACATGACGTAATTAGCTATTTCCGTATTGTCAAGTACTCTCTGCATCTGTTCATGTACACAGAGTACGTTCCCCGTAATGGTTTCAGTGCTATGAAGTTATATTGGCGGCAGCACGACAATTCAACGTATTATTTCAGGGTTAGCAGACGGAGTATGCTGGGTTAATCAATCTTATTATACTGAGTACATTTGTTAGAAAATTTTTCGGAATGTTATATGTATATGTGAGATCTGAACAGGTCATATTCGTAGCCATTTTTAATATGCTTACTTGAAAGCACTGCGTAAAACCATAAAATATTTCGTCCAGAATATCTGATCACCATGCCAAAATTAGAAGAAGCATTCGCCCGAATGCAAAGGGCTCCGCAGTTGAAAAATTAGGTTCAAATGTCGATAAGATATCTAGGGTTAATGAAAATCCCGATAAGCTAAAGAGTGTTTAATGGATCGGTCATAAAACTTAGGCGTTTCGTTAATAACAAAGCTCACAATAACAAAACAGTCTTTTTCATAAGACCACGGCTCACAGAATAGGAGCACAACATACAGAGCAAACTAATAACTCGATTCAAAACTGCAAAATAAGAACCACTTCGAAACCTGTTTAGTTTTAACGGTCTTTCAGCTGACAACGTAAAAAAAAATTCTGTCCTCCAATGGGTACCGGGGGTAAAGCGTCAGGGGCTTGAAGCTGACCACTCACCTCCAACTAGTTCCGTGGTCAAGAAAATGTGGATCTATACACTCACTCCCCCACACGCCTTCATGGCGTAGTCCTTAATGAGTTAAGCGCAGGGACACTTTTTTTACCTTTACCTCATCAAAATGCAGTAAAATCTGTCTTATATTAAACATGAATACAATATAAATCTGTTTCTAGTAGAGAATTTAAGGTGTCATGTGAATTTAGTGTGAAATGGAAAAGATCATAAACTCATCTCAATAAGTGAAGCTGTCTAACGCGGAAACGGAAAGCGGTGACAATTTTCTCGATTTCTTTTTCCATATACTTTTATTCAGTGCTGTACTTTCAACTTTTCGTTCAGGTACACGCGTGACCCAGTGCCAGATTAGCATATAGGTAAATGTGCCACAGCGTAAGTCCTCGCAGTCTGTGCTGTCTCCATATGCCGAGAAGAAAATTTGCCGGCGAGAAAATATGGTACCACGAAGTAATAAACGACAACTCCTATCGAATCACCACTGATGAGCATTGTCATACGCTCGATCCTTCATAAAACATCACTAAATCAGACTGATATGGAGTAGATAATTTTAGCGGTAAAGCGGTTGGCTTGTATTCAGGTGAAACCAACTTCCAATCTCGATAAATGATACAAACTTTGTCCCAAGTGCAAGCAATATATATTATATGTCTTTGATCTTGCTCTCTTCTACACTATATGTTTCGGCCTCTAACGGCCATCATCAGGTGTATACTCTTACGTTGCTGCCACACTGAACCCAGTCTAAAATTTAACATTTAAAAAACACATGGTTATTTTCTTCGTTATTATCAACATCTACCTCGTTGATATCTGTCTGGTATGTAGATTATTTTGCACACGTCAATTTTGGTTTTCCTGTAGTAGCACTATAAAATCTTTAGTTATAATTTTAAAATCCTTTAAAATTTTCTCTAAATTTTAAATTTAAAATTTTCTCTAAATTTTAAATTTAAAATTTAAAATTGTTAGGGTTACTCGCCCTAGGTCTAAAGTGCTGCAGCGGCTAGTTCTTGTTTCCACACTGTATAGGTGTTATCCTGTGTAGTTTCCCTGTGTGCGTGCCGCTGCTTGTCTTTACTACGTGTGCAGCAACGTAAGAGTATACACCTGATGATGGCCGCTGGAGGCCGAAACATGTAGTGTAGAAGAGAGCAAGATCAAAGACATATAATATATATTGCTTGCACTTGGGACGGAGTTTGTATCATTTATCGTGTAGAGTGCAACAGGATGCTTAAATATAATATTCCAATCTCGAGCTTTGGTTTCTCATGTTTCTCAGTCCATCCAAGCGATTCCTGGAACAACAAACATTTCCAGAGATAGATCACAGCGGCCTCCACTGTTACGCCAATTTAATCATTATTTCGGTGCTAAATAATTTCCGCAACGTTGTTAAGTAGCACATAGGGTGAGTGATTAATTCGAGAGTCAGTATTGAAATTTGTGGCACCCATCGGAACTAACTTCTCAGGAGTCCTCTGCGACTTATTCTTCGCTTAAGTGTGTATGGAATCAAGCCTGTTCCGACTTTACATACTCAGTCCACATTTTCCAAGTTCTTCCTCAGTCTAGGTGCCCTTTTGTCTTGCGCTGCGGAATCTGATTTGGTATTTTTTCTTCCGTCCTTCTATTCAGATGAGTTATCGAATTTGATCCGTAATCATCTAATTTATTTTATACTTGTTGCATTTTCAGTCTTTTCCAAACTTCTTTCCTTAAATATTCTAGTCGAGTACAGCCTGAACCTCATATCTGATGATTGTATTCTACACGTATTTCTATCGCTTCAGCTGTTCAGGATATTATAACGCCGTCCAATGTGATCGATAAATGTGTTTTTTAACCTTTCATCACTTACATGTTTCGGTCGGAGCGACCATATTCAGAAGGACATTATCAATACATACGGAAACTGATATTATAATGTCATTATATAAAATATTATCCTTCAATAATTACTAAGCTGTGCATAAATTTGTTAAAATATCTATAAATCATTATAATTAGTTTATTTACAAAGTACTGTTTAAAAACTTTCTCTTAAAATCTAGAACCAATTTGGTTCGTGTCCTTTAAACTTCTTCTCTTTAAATAATAATTTATAAATGTCTTAACAAATTCATCCACAGCTTAGTAATTGCTGAAGAAAAATATTTTATATATATATGGTATTGTAATAGTAGTTTCAGTATATATTGATATATCCTTCTGAAAATGGTCGCTCCGACCGAAATACGTGAAGGATGAAAGGTTAAAAAAAAAACAATTTTTATCAATCACGCTGGACGGAGTTAATAATGTTTTATACTATTAGTAGGGTGACGGGCCAGGATGAACCAAGTCAGATTGTCCAGGATACATTTATATGCAGCAAGGTAGGCAGCCCAACCATTATTTGTGTATTCGTGTCGAGAGAAACTACAAATACCAGACCATGTCATGAAGCTTTATCTATAAACATTTTCAAAACAGGAAGTAAGCAATAACTGCGAAATCTAGATATTGTGTTTTGGATTTGAGGTTCTTACAGCGGTGGCTATAAATAATACAGTCGCTTTGGGTGTAACACCGTGTACTTCGGAGAAAGCCTCAAATATCTGGGAAGGCCTCAATATTTATGATATAAGAATAAACCATGCAAGAAACCAGCAAGAAGTAGGCGACAAGCGTTGCCTCTTGCTTCTTGCTGGTTTCTTGCATTTAGTACTCTCCGAAATTGTTGATGGAGGCAACCTCAAGATTTTTCTGAACTACCAGGCGTTACAAACCAGAAGACTGTATTCTTTATAGCTTAAGTTTCAGACACTCCTTTGAGGAATCGAAGAAAACCAGTGTCTTCCATTTCCAACGGCGTTTGAAAAAAATAATTAAATATCATGACTGCGTGTTAAAAACGTAAAGTCATGAGACATATTTCTTACACTGTGAAAGTTGGGAGAAATTAAAAATATTTTGACTCAAGTAAAGTATTTCCTGTTTCATAAATTCCATGACGATGTTTGCAATTACTACGAGAGCTGAGCTGTTAAAACCTTCTGCCATGTGGAGCCAGATCTGTTTCACTGTTTTTGTTGAGTCATGTCTAATGTATTAATCTAGTCTGAAAGCATACATTTATTTCATCCCTTATGCCTGTACATACTAATTAAGAGCTAGTGCTTAAAAGACAGGGGTGTATTCTGATTGGCTTAAGGACGTAGCCAATATAACGTCTCGTGTGTGCGCGTGAGAGAGAGGGACTGTTGTTAGCGTGAGTACAGCCTACTTCCCAACATCACAGAACACGAAGAAAATCTGCGATCACTTCCTACATCCAAATATAGACGTGGGGGGGAGAGAATACGAGGGGAGCGTCTTCACTACAAGCGAACTACTAAGGATTTGGCCGGCATACAGGCATGTGCATTCCCCTCACTACACCACCCACACAAATTTTAAAGTGATGCATCTTACACCTACCATGATCTCTAACATTAGAGTTTAGTGTTTCGTTTTAGTCCTCTCTTTTCACTACGTCGTTTGTGGTTAGGTAAATGGAATTCGTTCCTGTCTGTACGTATAAAATAAGATAGGTAAAAGTTAAAGCTACCCTTGTAACAGGTCGTGTGAGACTTCGAGGCTCCCCCACATTCTGTAGACAATCGGCTCACAGATGGCTGTGAAGTTGTCAGCCTTAACGCGCAGCCGCCCTTTATACCCAGGAAGATTCGTGGTACTCATTTCTGTTAGAGGCTGAGTCAACCTCAAGGCCATAGTGCGGCTGGAAGGATCAGATCAATCCAATTCGTACCTCGGGTAAAGGGGTGAGGTATAAAGCCGACTAATCACTTTCATCTAAAGCCTAAGATAAGAATGCCTACTCCTTGTACGTCCTCATTGTGTGCTGCTTAGTTAATCAAAGGGACAACTTTTCTCTCATCTCTGCGCTCTGCATACCAGAAGGGTACTCTTAACTACCTGGCAGATTTGCACTAAGCCCTAAATCTGATACTGGACATTTTAGTTTACTGGCGCATTAGTCTTGATCCGTACTGCTCTAATGTAACCCCAATTTTACTTGTAGGCGTTGCATTTATGCGTCATGGGCTCAACCATTTTTTGATTTCTCATATAAGACCCATCATACTTAAACATGGGTGCATGATAAGATTAAAGACATCAGCATGTATACAATGTATCGTTCTTTGAAACATTGTACTCATATACATTCTGTTACATATCAAACTAAGACGTGACGCCTCTGGGCAGTAAAACATCTCTACTGTTGAGTGTGTTTTCCGGAAGTATTTTCTGCCTTCAGTATGTAGCCATGAAGAATGTACTCAGGTATGAAAAATCGTGAGGAACGTAATTTCGATACTGAACTATCGAATTATCTACGTACAAATTGCGGTTGCATTATGCGAAGTAGGTTACTAGCTAAAGCTTTCGTTTTTATCCTGCAAGTTTCTGAAAAAGCACAGTACTAGAAAATAGAACTGATTGTATATTATGACAACCTTATGAATAGATATTCTCACTGAAAAAGGAAGTTACCGAAATCTCACGAATACACGTAGTATATACATTTCCTTTGATCGAAAGAGCTACCGACAGTGCACATAAACTACTTTGAACTGTTTAGCATTTGAGATTCTCACAGTGGTGGTTATGCAGAATTCTGGCTTGTGGGATATAACATCTTGTAGCCGTTGAAGTTCAGCCGATCTCTCGGAGGTATATATCGAGTCTGCTTGCTGCCTGCTTCATGCTAGTTTCTTACTTTGCTTATTCTTCGACCCTGAAAATGGAGGCGAAATGTTCCCTAGAAATTCTTGTTAACTTTAAGACAGAACTCTAAATTTAACCAATAAAAATTACGAATTTATAGTGAAAATATTATGAATTTGCATACACTTGGTGATTTCCCATTCGTCGGTCACGGTAACCGAGCGGTCTAAGGCATGCACTGTCTTCGCTCGCTCGGAAGCCGGGATCGTGGGTTCGAACCCCACAAAAGAAATGGATGTTTGGTATGTGTATGCGTTAATTCTCTGTAATGTGTTCTCCTGTGTTTAGGTAGAGGCCTTGCGACGAGCTGATCACCCGTCCAAGGAGTCCTACCGTCTGTAAATATGACCGAGAAGCTGAGGAATCAGCTTTATGCTCCAAAATTAGAGCGTGTGAAAAAAGAAAAAGAAAAATTACTCCCATTCACGAGAAGGGAATGTCTGAAATTGTGTGTGTCCTTTTTACCACGGTGGTACCGCAGTGTGGATCCTTGATACAGTCAATGTTTGAAATCGAATCCAGGCTACAACAAGTAAGCTGTTATAGCGGCAACGCTGTAGAATTGTATTCGGGAGGCGTTCTTTTCGAATCCAGTTCGGGTAACAAACTATACCCATTGAGGCTCCTACAATTTTTCTCATCTCCTCCAGGCATATATTTCGATTAGGCCGTGACCTATTGCTTTCAAATCCTTAGACTTCGACACTGATAACGTAAAAGGAACCACAACAAGGACAGATATAGAAAGTTTTGAAAGTTAGAAGTGGTGTCCGTATTTCTTCAAAAGCTCAGATTTATAGAACGATTCAAATTGATGAAAGAATAAGCTAATTCCACAAATTATCGCTTTCTTAAGCCTCTGGCATCGAATCCTGAGCAGTACATTGCAATTATATATCTTAAAGATATGCTAGGGCAAAATACAGTTAAAAATTTCTGTTGAAAATTGTTCATGACTTAAATAATTTGTTTTAATTTTTATACTGGTAACTTTTCCCTCGTGGGATATTTAAGGTTAGCTGCAAAACAAAATTTGTGGACAAGTTAGATTTGGTATGAAGCAGCAGGAGATATATTGCTGTGTTTCACCTGATTTAGTGTATTGCGTTCTGGACATGGAAATGAAATTGAGAAAATGTCAAATAGCCTACCACAGTGGGTGGCCGCGCGGTCTAAAGCATGAAATGTCTTAACTTGCTCGAGCACTGGATAGTCGGTATCTGTGTGGGTTTATTCTGTGTGTAGTTACGGCCCTACTACTGGCTGATCCCCCGTACAAGGATTCCTACCGACTACGTAGGATTAATAGCATGGAAAAGCGGCCAAGATCCAACAGAAGGACATTAGAACCATAGATATGTAGGTGGATGGATGGGTAGGAAGGTAGCTTGTCAATATAAACATATTGAATAAATTGAATTAACACTACGGCATTTGTAAGCATTTAGACCCGAATTTAAATAGGATAGGAGACGTTTTGTATCATCTTTATTATCTCAATGCAGTCAAGAATCATATCCATTTAAATCAACCGTCTAACTCGATTAGATTGCGAGGTGTCAAAATATGAACTTGAAACATCCAAACATCACACTTGCAGAGCGCCTTCCGTGTATACGTCTGTTCTTCAAGTTGCTTCAAGTGAAGGACTCTCAAAATACAGCAATAATTCCTGTTTTGTAACATTTTGCGTTACAAAAGGTTAATGTCAAGGATGAAAGATTAAAAAGGAAAGAAAGAAAAAACATTTTATCATTCAGACTGGACGGAGTTGATTAATATTTTGTAATATTGCTAATGTGACGGACTAGGATGAACCGAATCAATATCTTGCGTGTGTTGCGTATTAAAATGAAAGAAAATAAAAATACTGTGTTTAGTAAAAAAAAATTCTCTCAAAATTTTCAGCATGATATTAATCAGATGCGATACGTCACACGTACTTTGTATAATACAAAATAATTTGATATAAATTATTTATTGGCAAACATTCAGAACTTCAGCTAAAATCTGGGATTCTGGGGAACCTCTTTTTTTTTATCAATTTAAAAAATTGGAGTTCCCTGTTTTTGCTTCAAAACATTTAATTTAACAGCAGAAGGATAAATCTCTGTTAACTGTGAATGGCTTCTGCAGTACTGTTAGGAAATGAACACAGCATTTAAACCCCGGAGGCGCTCGTGAGCATACGAGATGGTTAAGAGACGGAGTCACATGACTCATGTGTAACAACATTTCTGGCTTCTCTCCACCATGGCCGGAAGTGGGTATCAGAAAATATGCGTTGCTCTGTTTGTATTACTGAGCAATTTAACATTTTGTAACGTGTTTGGAATAGGCACTTCCATGGCAACGCGATAGCAATGAGCTGTTGCCTAGACAACGCCGAAACAACGAACGCGTTTCCTCGGAAATGGACAATATTTTTATAAACGTAGAGCTGTTAATAAATAAAGGTGTATGGAAAATATTGTGAAATGTTGACCCCTACCTCCCCAGCGGTACGTGGCGGTAACGTAACGCTCGCGTTCTTACGGTAATAGGCGAGTTCCCGCCCCGCCACTCCCCTCC